>NW_007726701.1:338462-373913 GCF_000696425.1 Galeopterus variegatus | reverse complement strand
GGGCCGGGGACGGCCACGTCGGCCCGCGGGCTGGGCGGCGGCCGGGCGCTCACGGAGAGCCGACCCGGCCTGCAGTGAGTCAGAGATCACCTTGTTTAATGACACATTCCCCGGGCCCCGAGTGCGATAGGGGCCTTTTGAACTTGCCAATTAGAGATGAAATATCACCTTCTAATTTGGACCGGCTTCATTCCGTCACGCAGGAATAGCAACAGCCCCGGGGCTCCGAGACGGGGTGTCAGGTCTCTCTCTCCCGGCACGGCGAGAGCCAGGCCGAAGGGCGCAGAGCGAAGGGGACCGGGAAGGAGCCGCCGCCTGCCCCCTCTGTCCCCGGCTAGGCGTGGGGCTCGCGGTGGGGAGGAGAGCTGCCGGGCCACCGGGGAAGGGAAGGGCCCTTCTCTGGATGGGCGCAGCCCCGGCCGGCTGGGGAGTAGCCAAACTCGGGTCCAGATTCCAGCCTGCTTCTGTGAGACCCTTGTGTTGTGGGGGGTTAGAAAAGGGGGTGGATGAGAGTCCGGAAGGCCTTCCGGTGGAGGGAAGAGACTTCAAGCAGAGGGAATAGCGTTAGGTTGCTGGAAGAAGCGGGGAAGGTGGGCAAGGACCTGATTTATTTGGAAGGGGCCTGCTGAATGCCCGTTTTGCCGTCTTGGGGAGTGTGTAGGTAGAGGATCTGGAGTCAGGCTGCCCGAGCTTCAGGTTCAGCTGGGCAGCTCACTAGCTCTATGACTTTGAGGTAGCCATTGAAGTCCTCCAAGCCTCAATTCCTCATCTGTAAAATGGGCTTGCAAATATCATCTGCCTCATTGGATTGCAGCGAGCATTACAGAAATAAACCACATGAAGAGCCTGGCATGTGGAAGCAGGTGATACTGGGTAGCCACTGTTTGGATGAGGGCAGCACCCTCATCCATAGAACGAAATTTTCGGCCCATAGAACGAAATTTTCTAGTAGTTAATTTTTATAAAGTAAAAGAAAACAGGTGAAATTAACTTTAATATATTTTATTCGACCCGTTCAAAATATCATTTCAACGTATAATCAATATAAAATAGTTATTAATGCGATGTATTACATTCTTTTCTTGAAGTGATTCTTCAAAATCTGGTGTGTGTATAGCATTTCTCAGTTGGGACTAACCCCATTTCAAGTGCTCAACGGCCTCACAGGGCTATGGATTGAACCGCAGGGGATTAGGGCTTTTCTTCATCCCTTTTAGCAGAGAACTGTGCTTTACAAAAAAATAAAGGAAATGAAATCTTGCAAAGAACCCCCTTATGTATAACAGGGAGGAATGAAGCTGCTCTGAAGTTCTGCTAGGTCACCTCTTCCCACTTCCCCTCCCTGGTGGCATTCCTGGAATCCCCTTTGCCCCCGGTATTTTGAGACCCTCTGTTCCCGGGAACTAGGAACCTATGCAAGGTTATTAGGGAGGGTGACAACATCTCAAATTTGGGCTTTACACATTTATGAAATGCATGCACTATGTCACTCCAGTAGGCCCCCACACACCCTGTGAGGTAGGCAGGGATGTCACGCATTGTACCGTCAGTGAATGGACTCAGTCCCAGGTTATCTGACTTCAGGGTGTCACATCTCCCCCTTCCTCCCTTCCCCACAGTTTGGCTTCCCCAGGTGAGCTGACAGTACAACCTGCTCCTGAGACCCAGGTGCCACCATTCTTCCCATCCTCCCCCACATTGAGTGACACGCTGTGCCAGGTACTAGGCTAAGCACATTATATTTCTTACCTTCCCTCAGTCCACATAATAATCTGTGAGATACTAAGAATTATGATTGCCACTTGTAGATGAGGAAACTGAGGCCCAGAGAGGCTAAGGAATTTGCCCCAGGACACACAGCCAAGATGGAGTAGAGCTGAGACTTGAAGTTAGGGTTCTTGGTGACTGTGCTACATGCCAGAGCATGGGGTCTCCTCCATGTTGAAAATGACTCCTCAATGACATGGTGCACCCAAATTTTCTGGAAATTGGACTCATGTTTTTTACAGTGGCAGCTTGGGGTGATAGGAAGAATGGTTTTGGAGACTCACTGTGCCACTTGCTGGTTCTGTCTGAGCCTCAGTGACCTCCAGTGTACTGGGGGGATAATGTGCTGACTGACTCAGATGATCTGTTAATGTACCTAATCCACCCCCTTAGCAAGTGGGAGGAAGATTCCTTATGGAGAAGGTTTCACCTTTGGAAGCTGGCAGGATGGCTCCAGGGCAGGGCTGTGAAGGGTTTTACTGCATCAATCTCCAATAACAGAGGCTTGGTCCCTACCCACCCCAGCACAGGGATTTCCATGTTACCCAGCTCTGAAGGGCAGGTCATCTGGGAGTACAAGGAGCAGAGTTGGAGCAGCAGGCCACAGGCCACGCAAGGTGGCCCAGGGGAACCACGTCGCAAGGCCAGGGTCCTGAGCCCCGAGAAAGACCTTCCTCTCCACTCTGGGGCCCATTGAGAGCTACCTCAGCACAGTCCATCCCACCCAGGACGAACTCCAGAATGAGGAGGGAGGCTGCCCAGACATGCTTCCTGGGGTGGGGGAATAAGGTCTATTTCCATACTGTAGACTGTGAGCTGAGGCGAGGCTTCTGGAACCTCCCTGGCTGGAAGAGGAGGCCAGCTGGATGGTGTGTGCAGGACACAGCTGGGTCTGGCCTGACTGGGTTTTGAAGGCCCAGGCCTGAGAGGGTGTTGAGTAAGCAGCTGAAATACTTTCTGTGTCATGAGCCCCAAAAGTTTTTCTGCTCTCAGGGAACTGGCGGAGGGGATTCCAGAAGTGCGGCGGCCCATTCTCTTCCATATGCTCTGACTTCCTTGCTAACCCCTAGACAGTCACTCAAACACACTGTTTCCACCAAAGTGATGTGGGGGAACAGGGCGCCCCATCTTCTCTGCCCACGCTTGCTCTGAATGACTCATTCAAGACCCCCACCCCAATCAAACCGAGATGGAATTTCCCCTTAATACAAATCAAGCCAAGCAGTTTTTCAAGAAAGCTATAGTAGCTAAACCTGAAATCCGAACCTGAAAACCCAGCTGCCGGTCATCCGTTTTGTCCTAAGGCTGGACTAGATCCAGGTGCTGCAGACACATGCCACATACCGATTGAAGCGCTGCGGATGTCAAATCACCGGTCAATGTAAAGCTGAAAGCACCCTCCAGTCCAGGCCCAGCTGACCCACTCCCACCCACACCCTCTTCCTGGCCCAGGCACACACACACCCCCACCCCGCTTATGCAGGCCTTGGCAGCCAAGGCCTGGCGGAGCCCCACCCTGCACAGCTGCAGCTATTTATAGCTGTATCCCTTTCCCAGCCCATCCAAGCTCTGGAGGGCTCTGCTGGGCTTGCTCTTTATCTTCCTGGGCTCCCTGCTGCAAATTAAAATCTGGGGCATCAAGAAGTTCAGGAATGTGTCTCCCATAAAAAAACGGGATTGTACTGCTACAATGGAATTGACAGTAAAGCCACAAAGCCACCTTTTGCAATTCTCTGACGGGGGTGGGGTGGGGTGGGGGAACTTGGGGGAATGCATTTCTAACACGTTTTTCTTTGGCTATTTTTGGCTTACAGTGCCTGCATCTACCTACAGCCCTTCCCCAGGAGCCAATTACAGTTCAACTCCCTACACCCCCTCACCAGCTCCTACCTACACCCCCTCTCCTGCCCCCACCTACTCTCCCTCCCCAGCACCAGCCTATGCCCCCTCCCCTGCCCCAAACTATAACCCTGCACCCTCAGCGTCCTATAGTGGGGGCCCTGCTGAGCCTGCCAGCCGTCCCCCCTGGGTAACAGATGACAGCTTCTCCCAGAAGTTTGCCCCTGGCAAGAGCACCACCTCCATCAGCAAGCAGACCCTGCACCGAGGAGCCCCGGCCTACACCCCGACAGGTTCCCAGGTGTCCCCGCTTGCCAGGGGCACCGTCCAGAGGGCTGAGCGCTTCCCAGCCAGCAGCCGGACTCCACTCTGCGGCCACTGCAACAGTGTCATCCGGTATGGTCCAGCTGTGCCCCTGTGCTGGGAGGGTGGGGGCGTGGGTGCCTACCTGTAATCTGAGACCTGCAGGGAGGGGGCACCTGGGGCAAGGTGCAGTAGGGAGAAAGCTACATGCAGGGCAGCCCCAGGTTGCTCTGGCTTGCCATCGGGTCTGACCGTCTTTGAGCTTTAGCTTCCATACCTGTGTGGCACCCACTTCCCCGGGGAGTTGGGAGGATTCCATGAGGTAAGTGGGTGAAGCTCCCAGCACGGTGCCCAATGCCAGGAGCTCCCCCTTGGGCTAAGGCTGGGTTCTGGGAATCACCAGTCTTGTTGTCAGTAGGCTTATTGGGCATGTTGCAAGCCGGCTGACAGTGTAGGTTTTGACCCAGCTTTCCTTTAGGGTTGCTTCTGGGTCTTCCCATGGACAGGCCTGTGCTTCTCAGGGCTTTGGTGGCATCTGCCACATGTAAATGAAAGCAAGTCATTTCACGTTTAGAAGCCAGGGATCGTGGGTGGTGTGCTTCAAATACGGAGTGTGCGTGTGCGCATGTGTGTGTGTGGTGTGAACTTATACACATGAAAAATACACTTTTATTTAAAAACAAAGTAACATATTCTCATTAGAGAATTAGAAAACACAGAAAAATAAAAATTAGAATTCAAAAAATTTCCTCGTGGTACCACTGTTCCGACTACTAATCCAGAACAAGACTACCTAGGATTGTATCCTGGGTCTATCAGTTCTGGCCTTATGGCCGTGAACACATTACCTAACCTCTCTGTGCCTCAGTATTCTTATCTGAAAATGGGCATTGTAATAGTGCATACACCATGGGATTGTTGTGAGAATTCAACAGGTTAAGAAATGCAAAATTCTTCCTGAACAGTGCCTGGTACAGAGTAAGCGCGTAGGTTAACCACTGGCGCCATCAGCATTACTCATAATTGTCACAGTCAACTGAGTTCCATAAGATGCTTACCCCAAATGACCAAGTTTTGTGATGATGAATTTGATCGTTATACATTGTGTTCATGTATTAAAATATAACTCTGTACCTCATAAATACGTACAACCAATACATTTCAGTTAAAAAGTAAATTCCTAAAAGGAAAAGAAAATATGCTTACCCAGTCCCCTACTGGTGGACGTTTGGGTTGCTTCCCAATTCTCTTTATATAAGTGATGCAGCAATGAACACCTTTCAGCATGGAGCTTTCTCTGAATTTTACATCATTTCATTAGAACAGTCCCAAAAGTCAGGGTTATTGGGTAAAAGTATGAACCTTGTTGGGGTTCCTGAAATACCTGGTTCCAAGTATGGGAGTCTGCCTTAGTAGATGCTGTTCTCTGCTTCTCCAGGGGCCCTTTTCTAGTAGCCATGGGCCGCTCCTGGCACCCAGAGGAGTTCAACTGTGCCTACTGCAAGACCTCCCTGGCAGACATGTGCTTTGTGGAGGAGCAGAACAATGTTTACTGCGAGCGGTGTTATGAGCAGTTCTTTGCTCCACTCTGTGCCAAGTGCAACACCAAAATCATGGGGGTAAGTGGGCAGCTCTCCTCTGACCCTGTCTTTTCCTAGCCCTGAGCAACCTCTCCCTCGCCCCCAAGATTTTGCCTTGCCATTAGGATGCCAAGAAATTGCTGGAAACGGAGAAAAAGCAACTCCATTTCTATCCTAGAAGGGAGTTGGTTTGCCACCAATGAATTAGGGAGCAAATGAACTTGAAGCAAGAGATGATTATATATTTGTGCCACACAGCATGAAGTGGTGGCAGAACTTCTGCAAACAAGTTATTGCTTCATAGCCTGACCTCACCACTCACCTGCATGTGGCCTTGACCCTCAGTGCCCTTTTGGTAAAATGGCAGTAATAAGCAGTGTCTCCCTCCCAGGTGTAATGGGAAGATTAAGCATCATGGCTTATGTAAGCATGCGTAGAACCTGGCACCCAGCAACTCCTTCCTCTGCCACTCCCGGGCCTTTCCTTGACATGTCCAAGGCCTGCGTCCTGGGCTCTTCTGCCCTGTTCCTTATGGGATGCTCAGGCAGTGGCCGGAGCCCAGTGGGGTAGTCAAGCTCAGCTCCCTCTCTCCCCCGTACCCTTCTGTTCTGAGCTCAGGCTCTTTCCCCCAGGAAGTGATGCATGCCCTGAGACAGACATGGCACACCACCTGCTTCGTCTGTGCGGCCTGCAAGAAGCCCTTTGGGAACAGCCTCTTCCACATGGAGGACGGGGAGCCCTACTGCGAAAAAGGTAGGAACGCTGCAACATGATGTGGGGAGGCCCTTGAGTCTGGAGGAAGGAGCAGGCACAGAGAACTAACTCCTGCCTATGTCCATTTACACCTGACCACCAGGAGGCCTTTGTTTCTAGAAGGAGAGTTTGGTTTCTTTTGTTGTTGTTTTGCTTTGTTTTGTTTTTGACAACTGGCCAGTAAGGGGATCCGAACCCTTGACCTTGGTGTTATAACACCGCGCTATAACTAGCTAAGCTAACCAGCCAGCACTGTTTTTGTTTTTAATGGCAGAATCGTGCTAACATTACACAAATGCCCATTTAGTTAGATCCTTTCTTTTTAAGGCTGAATAATATTCCATTGTATGTATATTCCACATTTTGTTTGTCCCTTCTTCCACCGATGGATGCTTGTGTTGCTTCTGCCTCTTGGCTATTGTGAATAATGCTGCTATTTATTTGCACGTGGGTGTGCAAATAAATTTTCAAGACTGTGCTTTTGGTTTTTTGGGGTATATATCCACAAGTGGGATTGCTGGATCATATGGTAGTTCTATTAGGATACTGCAAAAAGTTCATGGAATATTTGTATTATCTTTTAATTCTATTTTTCCATGAACTTTTTAAGTACCCTTGTATTTTTTATTTTTTAAGGAATCTCCATACTTTTTCCCCTAGCAGTTGCACCATTTTATAATCCAACCAACAGGGTTCCAATTTCTCCACATCTCCACCCACACTTATTATCATCTTTTTTTTTTAATAGTAGGCATCCTAGTGGGTGTGAGGTAATATCTCATTGTGGTGTCTTGTCATCATTTTTATCAACAACTTAGAAGACACAGAAGAGAGTCCTGTCAAATTTGCAGATTGAGCCAGAATGACAGAGTCCAGACTCAGAAAGACTTCAGTTGGCTGCAACAATGAGCTGACACTTTTATCTAAGATCTACATATAAATAAGAGAGGTGGGAGAGTCAGCCCCTCACAGACAAACCTGCACCTTAGCAATTCCCAAGCCTGGCAGGGCATCACAATCATCTGGGGAGCTTTAAAATTAAAGACAAGTTAAATTCCCAGACTTACAGAGGCAGAATTTCATGAGGTGCCCCATCCTACCCGGGTGATTCTGATATTCAGTTAGGTTTGGGAATCAGAAACATTTCTCCAAGTGTGGTCCCAGGGCCAGCAGCATCAACATCATCTTAGAACTTGTTAGAAATACAGATCTTCAGGCCCCACCCATATCTGGTGAATCAGAAATTCTGGGAGTCGAGCCCAGCCATCTGTGTTTTAATAAACCCTCCATGTGAGTCTACAGTTTGAGAACCATTGCTCTAGAAAATCACTAAGCCCTTTTTCAACACAGAGCATCAGTGATATGATGGATGGAAATTCTTTTACAATAACAACAGAAGCCATTAAATGCAAGGATTTTAATTTGATTTGGGACATAAGAGAGTTAGTCAAAGAAAATTAGAAAGACTTAAAGGGAGAAATAAAGAAGGGAATAAATAAACAAGGAGATAGATTATGCTCCTGGTGGGAAAGGCCCACGTACAAACTTAATTCTATACCTGTGACATTCTCCTTGTATAGAATAAATGAGGAAAATTGCCAACTTTTTTTTTTTTTTTTTTAAAGATGACCGGTAAGGGGATCTTAACCCTCGACTTGGTGTTGTCAGCACCACGCTCAGCCAGTGAGCGAACTGGCCATCCCTATATGAGATCCGAACCCGGGGCCTTGGTGTTATCAGCACCGCACTCTCCCGAGTGAGCCACGGGCCAGCCCGAAAATTGCCAACTTTTTAAAAAATGATTAGAGACAGACTCATGCTACCAAATTTTAAAACAAAGTAGCAATTCTCCAAATCATACAGAATCAAGTTTAAAACAGAAAACCCTGTCAGCAGGTAAGACTAGACATTCCAGGGCCGCCCCGGTGGTGCACTGGAGAGTGCAGAGGCGCTCCCGCCAAAGGTTCGGATCCCATGTGGAGACCGGTTCCCGCACACTGGGTGAGCGCGGTGCGGGCGTGACACCAAGGGTTGTGATCCCGTTACCGGTCAGTAAAAAAGACAAAAAGGAAAAAAAAAAAAGACTAGACATTCCAGGGCCTCCCCGGTGGTGCACTGGAGAGTGCAGAGGCGCTCCCGCCAAAGGTTCGGATCCCATGTGGAGACCGGTTCCCGCACACTGGGTGAGCGCGGGGCGGGCGTGACACCAAGGGTTGTGATCCCGTTACCGGTCAGTAAAAAAGACAAAAAGGAAAAAAAAAAAAGACTAGACATTCCAGAAAAGGATTCAAGCCACTGTTAAGAGCTTAGTCTGTGAAAAACCAACAGGAGGAGTCACTGTTTGATAAGGTTGTTTGAACCACTTCTTTGTCAATTCATCATTTATCCATCATACGTGTATACTCTGTGCCAGTCCTTGTGGAAGGTGCTAAGCATAGAGGTGAGCGTGGCACGGTCTCTGCCCTCAAAAACCTCAAGTAACCCCATCATCATGTACATGGACACACAAGAGGTGATGAATGAAGGAGTGAAAGGGTGGGTGAATGCATGGATGAAGGAGCGAAGCCCAGGGAAGCCCTCAGGAAGGTCATCTTATCTTTCTTGGTTGGGTGCGGAATGAAGACTTCGCAGAAGGAAAGCCTGGCCCAAAGGACTGCAGAGATTCGAGTAGAGAAAATGGGGAGGGTTTTCCAAGCCCAGGACCTGGTTTATACAGAGGCATGGAGGGGTAAGAGAGAGTCCAGGGCACCTGGAGACCCACCGGGAGTGGTGAGAGCAAAGTCAGAGTGGGGTGCAGGGTTAGCCCTCACGTGGAGATGGGTTAGCCTATACCCGACACTAGTAAGTTCCCACAGAGCACAGAGTGCACACAAACCTGCCAAAACTTTCTAAAGGAAGCAGAATAATGTTTTCTTAGCTCTGGTGGGGCGATAAATTTCAGCATAGTAAAGAAATTATTCTGCCAGAGACAAAATTGATGGACTGTGATCTATAAAAGCATTTACACGATAAACTATAATTAAGCACAAAAGGGAAAGGCATACCTTGGAAAAAATATGCAAGAGATAAGTGTAGCTTATCAAAGCTTAATGGCAGACAGATAAGGAACTGGAGACAGCATGACGTCATGGAAGGAGGAAGAACTCTGGAGTCCGTCAAGCCTGGTGTTGCTCCTTGTGTGATGGAAGCTCTCCAGTTTGTTTCTTTGTCTTTAAAATGCAAACATTAGGGATGGCCGGTTAGCTCAGTTGGTTAGAGCACGGTGTTAATAACACAGAGGTCCAGGGTTTGATCCCTGTTACTGGTCAGTTTGATCCCCCCAAAAAATAAATTAATAAATGAAATGAGAATATTATCTCTTCATAGAGCTGCCATGAGGATTAAATAAGAAACATGGTAGACACTCAAATCATGGTTCCTTCTCTCCCTTCTTTATGAAGACTTTCAAAGTAAGAGCCAGCACTTTTGAGTGTTCATGCTGAATACTTCATTTACTTATTTAAATGGTTCAACCACCCCATGAATTTGGTACTGTAATTACTCCCATATATAGATGAGAAAGTTGAGGCCCTGAGAAGGTAAGTGACTTGCCCCAGGTTTGGACAATTCCTTACTAGAGCTGGGATTGGAACCCAGCTCTTTCTTTCTTCAGAGACCAGGTTTGTGAACCCCACAGCACACTGCCTTTTAGTCTGTGGTCTGAGACAACGAACAGACGTACTGTCCACAAGGAGATGGGCAGGGATTCACTGTAAGAAGAAGCCAACTGTGCTGGCCAGTTAGCTCAGTTTAGTTAGAGCATGGTGCTGATAACACCAAGGACCAGGCTTCAATCCCTGTACTGGCCAGCAAACAACAATAAATAAATAAACACATAAATAAATAAAATTTAAAAAGCCAAGCGTGGCAGAGCTGTGGAGAGACAAGGACACTTTTGGGGGGATGAAGGCTTCTTAAAGGGGACTGAGCTTTTCTAGAAGACTCTTGAAGGGTGAGTGTGGTAGAACTGCTGCCCTTGTGGCCCAGGCAGGACAGCTGCTGTGTGAAGGAGCAGGACCTGACCCACCGTGCCTCAGCCATGGGACTCTGGCTGGGCCCTTCCCCTTTTTAAGTCTCAGTTTATTCAGCCACAAAACAAAACAATAGTAAAATAAAATAAAATAAAATAAAAAGAAGATCTGAGGGATGTTGTGAAAATTAGGTTCATTTATTGATATACTGATCAATTGATTCATTCATTCACTACCTATGTGTTGGGTATTGATGATGTGCCAGGCCTTGTGCTGGGATTACAAAGAAAACTAAGGTGCTGAGGTACTTGTGAATAATACCATCTATGTGAAAAGGCTTGGTAAACTGCAAATCATTATACAAATAATATTTATTAGTATTATCTCCTTGGGGATGTGGGAAGGAGGACATGCCCCAATAAAGTAACTCAAATACTGTTCACAGTAGTGAAAATTTGTTGTCAACATAAATGTTCAATGACAGAAGAATAGCCAAGCAAAGAATATTCTGTAACTCTTAAAAATGTTAAGGACCCTCGGTTTTCCAAAATAAGCATAGTTGTTGGGAAATGTGGATTTTCTTCAGTTTGGGGGATTGATCTGTTTGGGCTATCAGAGGTGACAGAGGAGGAGGGGACGATCACCCTGCAGAAGGTTGATAACAATTCCAGAAAGTGTTTGCAAATCAAACCAGCACAAGGTGGTGACTAAGCTTGAGCCTATACAACATCAGCACAAATTATTGGGAAAAGGGGGGGAAAAAACTGAATGCTTTGTCTATGAGATGACGAACACTTAATTAGATTTTACCTACTGTCCCCCAGCCCAATGATTTTGGGGGGTTATCCTGGCGTTGGGTTGATGTGGCCAGGATGCTCCTCCTTGCCTGCCTGGCTGCCTGGTGTTCACTCTGCCTTTCATTTCAGACTACGTCAACCTGTTCAGCACCAAGTGTCATGGCTGCGATTTCCCTGTGGAAGCTGGTGACAAGTTTATTGAAGCCCTGGGACATACCTGGCATGACACCTGCTTCATTTGCGCAGTATGTTTTTAGCCTGGGGTTCTGACTTTCTGAGAGGGGGGCAGGAGGGAGCAAGTGGGGGCCAGATGCCCAACCCTCTACATCCCTTGCAACTCCAGCGTTGTCATGTTCCGGTGGTTTTTAAAAGCTGGCAAAACCGTGATGCCTTGATATGTCACAGTTTTATTACTAATAGCTATTTATGAACCAGTATGACTTTGTTACTTTCCATTTCATTAAAGACAGCAAAGAGTCCCAGGATTTGGCAAAACAGCGGTTTGTCTCACCAGCTTGCTCTCACTAGACAGGAGAAACGGATGACGTTTGGATTTAAAAAAAGGGCAGGTGGCCTCCTATGGTTGTATATTGCTTCAGATACAATGAAGTGATTTGAGAGTTTTCTCCCAGATTGCCACCATGAACACTGGGTTGGAGTTTATTGACTAATCCTAAAAGCAGAGATAAAGTTTCTCTTGATAGAAACTGTAGAAAGCAAGATGGAGTACGATTTTATTTTCCTATGTGGTCCTGTTCTTGATATGTAGCTGCCAGGAGGTAAGCCCTAGATTAACTATTAACCATGTGTAATTCATTTCTGTTGAACAGCCAAGTCACATTTACTAGGAGATTGGCATTTTCCTTCCAAAGGCTTTGGGTTGGGGTGGGGACGGGATAGTGAGCCCACCGACGTGTAGACATGGAGTTAGAGGTGGCAAATAGTCATCCCGGCTAAAGCCCTGTAATGTCGATCTATAACTGACTAAACTTTATTTGGGGAAACTCATGTGCTATTACTATTTTTTTTAACAAGATTTGCTCAAGGTAAATTGTAGGAATGTACGAAATATCTGTGCAGTTTAAACGAATAACTTTTTACAGACTGAGGATATAGGACCCCTCTAGTCATGAAGTTCACTGCCATACGGTTTTGGTTCTGCACTTCACGTCTCCACTCTCCATTTATGGGATGCATCATACAGTATCCACTGTGACTTAGTGGGCTAGGGCTGCCATAACAAAGTACCACAAACTGGTGGCTTAAAATTTATACTCTCACGGTTTGAGAGGCCAAAAGTCCAAAATCAAGGTGCTAACAGGAGGCTGTGCTCTCTCTTCTGATGTCTGGTGGCTGCCAGCAATCCATGGCCTGTCTTGGCTCACGGCTGCATGACTCCAATCTCTGCCTCCATAGTCACACGGCTGTCTTCCCTCTGTGTGTGTGTGTCTGTCTCGGTGTGCTCCTCCTCTTCTTATAAGGACACGGGTCATGTTGGATTAAAGGCCCACCTTACTCCGCTATGAGCTCATCTTAACTTACATCTTAATTATATCTGCAAAGACTCTATTTCCAAATAAGGTCACTGCTATGTCCCTGCACTAAGTAGGCTGGAGATACTGGGGGTTAGGACTTCAACATATAAATGGGGGGAAGGACATAGTTCAACCCCTTAACACTGTGATTTTCCATCTCTTTGAACCGATTCTCTAGTTGCCTTTTGGGGTCCTTTAAGTAGATAAGGGTATCCCCTCCACAAAGGGAAGTGGTGTAAATATACTGGCTTTGGGGTTGTCTCCTGCAGAGCCACGGCTCAGCTAGGCACAGAATAGGGCTCTCTGACCCTTACATTCAAGCCATGGCCTGTCTGATCCTGAGGCACTGCCTGCAAGTCTGGTTACCCAACTTCTAGAAGGATCCAAGAGACTTGGAGAAGGTCCAGGAAGACAGTCGCACAGAATCCTGTTTTCCAAGGGCAGGCTGATGAAAGGTCTGTGTTGTATGGAGAGGGAACTGTGGCAAAGGTGAGCGTGGGTCAAAAAAAAGCCCACGGTGTTCAGCTGAGCCACGACATCCAAGGGCAGGCTGATGAAAGGTCTGTGTTGTATGGAGAGGGAACTGTGGCAAAGGTGAGCATGGGTCAAAAAAAAGCCCACGGTGTTCAGCTGAGCCACGACAGTACAAGTCCTAGAGCGACCAGAAGAAGCAGTAAAGCTCGGAGTGGTTCAGGCTGATATTACAAATAAGTTCCCAAGGATTGCATCTAGTCAGGTGTGACGGAACCATATCACTGCGACAGATGTGTCCAAAGATAGTAGGCAGATCCTGTCATTTGGAGAATCAGCATGGAGGTCATTAGGTCTTCCTCCAAACCAGCCCTGTGTGGCTCTTCCTGCCCCATTAAGATTAACAAAGTGGAACATGATGCTATTCTTTGGGAAGAAATGTTTTGATTAGAAAACTTTGAGGGGGGCCGGCCCCGTGGCTCACTCGGGAGAGTGCGGTGCTGACAACACCAAGGCCACGGGTTCGGATCCTATATAGGGATGGCCGGTTTGCTCACTGGGTGAGCGTGGTGCTGACAACACCAAGTCAAGGGTTAAGATCCCCTTACCGGTCATCTTTTAAAAAAAAAAAAAAAGAAAACTTTGAGGGATTATTTTTGGGCCTCTTTCTATCGCTTTATACTTCCAAATCACTTTTAGTGAACATGCATTTTCCTATAACTTAAAAAACAAAAACAAAACAGAAAAAACCCAACCTAGTAAGAAAGGAAGATCCAGACTAGCTCTCCCAGCTGATGTGCTGTTTTCATCAGTTAAATCTCGGGATAGCACATTCCTTAGGCTAATTCAGTTTATCAAATATTCTTCGAGTTGGGGGAGTACAGGAGTACCTCAGAACAAGTCTCCACCTTCAAGGAATCTAGAATCTTTTTTTTTTTAAATTTTTATTTTTATTTTGTCAATATACAATGTAGTTGATTATTGTGACCCATCACCGAAACCTCCCTCCCTCTTCCCTCTCCCCCCTCCCACCCAGGTGTGTCCCCTCCATTTTCTTGTTGTAAGAACTTCAAAAAAAAAATTGTGGTTGTTATATCTTCCTCTCCCCCCCCCCCGATTTTTTTGTTTTGTTGTTGTTGTTGTTGTTTGTTTGTTTTTTTGTGTGTGTGTGAGAGTGTGTGTGTGTGTGTGCGTATGTATGGAATCTAGAATCTTGAAAGGAAAACAAAGCCAGCAGACATGAGCAACTAGAGAACAGAGCAAGACAGTATCTCTCACGTCCAAAGCATGTAAAATGAAGTCTGGGAGGATGATTTCTCTATCCCCATGCCTACCCACATGTGGGGACTCCACCTGCACTGTCCTTCTGCTGTTAGTATCCCAGATGTGGCTCCCAATGCTGCTCCCCAGTAGGACCCCTCAGTGCCCTCTCTGAGGCTGGGGCCCATCCCAGCCTATGAGACTCCCCCACTGACTCTGACATATTGGCATACTGCCCACCCAGGGACCAGCCTGCATATCGGTGGTCCAACAAATTCAGAGGACTGCCTCTGTAGAAACGCAGAAGCCCAGAGCAGTTTCAAGTAAACACAGTACCTCTCTGATATGGGGGGTGGAAAAAGTTAGCCTAGAAGTGGAGTCTTATAGACCTGGAAATGGACTCCCAGCTCTACAGCTTACTAGGTCTGTGACTTAAGAAAGACATTTGGGCTCTCTGAGCCCCAGTTTTTCAATTGAGAAATGGGGGAAAGGCGTACCTATGCCATAATGTTTTGTGAGAACCAAACAAGATAGTGTAGTGTCTGGCATCCTGCTTGACTTAGAGTAGCCTCAACAGATATTAGTAAGTTCCCTTCTTTCTGGGATGTCTCCAGCCCCAATATGCATTCATATGTTGTCATGTCATCATGTAATTTTGTCTCTTTTTTTCATATAATATTTCCCTGCATATACTTTTCCATATTTGATTTATCTCTTTTCATGGTGACATTCCATTAGAAAAATGCACCGTAAAAATTTACTTAATCATCTCCCTAGTGAGAGAACTTTTAGTAGTTTTCAGTTTCTAGTTGAGCTCGTATTGCTTTTTTGTTCCATGGAGTTGTTTCTGCAAGATGAAGTTCTACAAAGTGGCATCACTGGGCTATAGGGTATGCTGTTATGCTGCCATTCAGTGTTGCCACATCCCCCCAGGACACTGCGCTCACTCACGTGGCCCTGGCAGTGCACAAGTAGGCCTCACTCCCTTTTGGCATTGCTGATTTTTAAAAAATATTTATTTGTACGTATTTGCAGGGTACAGTGTGTTGTTTCAATATATGCATATGGCATTGCTGATTTTTAGTTGATTACTTTTTTTTCACTTTTGGCTAGAGTCATGTAAGGTTAAAGGTGGCAAACCATTGAGTTTTCTGTTTTATTTATTTTGTGAGATCAATAGGTGTCTAGTGGTAGCTCAGGGAGGCTTTAATTTACTTTTTCTTTAATTATTAGTGAGGATAATCTTTTTTTTTTTTGTCTCATTCAGTATTTCATTTTGTTTTATTTTATTTTTTAATTGAAACATTTTTTAATTGTACATATTTGTGGGGTATAGAGTGTAATATCAATACCTGTGTGCAATATATGATGCTCAGATGGGAATAATTAGTATGTTCAGCATTATACAATGTAATCATTTTTTATGGCCCTTTACCAATTCCTCCTAACTCCCCATCCCCCTTTCCCACCTCTGGTAACCTCAATTCTGTTCTCAGTGAGGATAATCTTTTCTGACACGTTTGTTAGTTTACCAATGGTATTTCTTTAGATGTTAATCCTCTGTGTGGATATCGACTTGTGAACTTGTGTTGGTTCCTCATAAATTTTGGATAGCATAAATTGGTCATCTTCATCATGTATATTTTCTCCATTCCTTTAAATTTAATTAAATTAATTTGAGTTTTATTCCACATTCTTCTCTGGGACGATTGATTTTTATATAGTTCAAGCCCTTTACACTGCTTCAGTCCTTAAGAATTCCTAATGGGGAGAAACAGTCTGTTGCCTTTTCTCCCGGCTGCGGCTGCATGTGACAGCGCTTTTTCTTAAAGGGGCACATGAAATATTTGGCTTACATCCTCCTGCCTCATGGGCTGCAAGGCCCTGTCTCATGCTGGTCTGTTCTCTGTCCCAGGTCTGCCATGTGAATCTGGAGGGGCAGCCGTTCTACTCCAAGAAGGACAAGCCCCTGTGCAAGAAGCACGCACACGCCATCAACGTGTAGGGAGCCAGGGTGTCCGTGCAGAAGACGCCCAAGGCTGTTCCTGCTGCTGGCAACAAAGGATTCAATGAGGCTGATGTTTCTTTTAGGGGGAAAGGGAGAAGAGAGGAAGCGATTGAGGCCTTTTGAGGTATAATTTTAGTCCTTTCTTTTGTACACAGATTGTGTATTTGCATAGTTCAGACTAGAAGCCAAATGAAGATTCTAACCCAGCTAGTAATTAATCCAAGACTGAAATTGTACTTCAAACATTTAAGACAGAATTCCGAGAACTCAAAAGTGAAAAAGAAAAAGCAACTTTCCCAAAGTGATACACTTCCCTGTGGTCACCAGAGTAAGGACAAAGCTCAGAGCAGTTATGGAGAATCCAGAGTGTTCTGCAAAGCTCTTTAGAGTTCCTCTGGCAAACAAAGTGGAGTGCCAAACAGTACTGGCTCCAGGGTATTTTTAGAGCCATAGCCAAGAGCTTGTTAGCTGAGACCCATTGGGCTTTCCTCACCAAAAAAGGAAGTGTTATTCCATTACTAGCGTCATGGAGCTACCTCTGCACATCAGACTTTGGACTGCAAGCAAACTTGACATGTTCTGAAGGGAGCCCAGACATCCAGAGATGTCTTCTGGGAGCCACTGGGCAATTGACAGGGCTCCAGGAAGGGTGCAGGCTCACACTGCAGACAGCTGAGTAAAGATGGGCGCTTCAGCTACCCTCTTTCTGTTTAAACCATCCAGTGTCTCCAGGAGGCTTAGCTCCTTTTTGAGTTGTGATGGGAAAGTGGAATTGGGTGTTTCAGTTTTGCTTTGCAGTGTGTGAGAGGAAATTTTTAAAAAGACTCTGGGTTGTGTTTGGCCTTTGTTTTGCTTTACGAGGTTCATTAGCATGAGCGTCCAGTCCTGTGCATGTATTTCATCCCCACCTGTGACTGTGACTGCTCACTTGTGAAGTCTTCCCCACCTCCCGCCATGCTGTGCCAAACAGGCCTGGTGGCCTGTGGAAAAGAAGAGAGAGACCGTGTCGGAAAAGGATGGCGGAATAGGCTAACATGCCCAGTCTCTGGGTGGGGAAGAGAAACCTTACTTTCTGCCAGCCTCAGTAAGATCTTGTAAGCTGGCAGGACCTCCTACCTTCAGATCTGCACCATCTTTCTGTGTGCTCCTTTAAAGACAGCACCAGTTATGCACAATCATGTTGACTGCTGGAAGGAAAGGATGGAGTATGTGTACGCATTTGCCATTTTGGCCAATATTTTGAAAGTGTATGAGCTGAGTTGATCTAGCATTTAACTGTTTATTGAAATAGAATTGGGCTTTCAAACTTCTTTAACAATATTAGTGGTAGTTTGAGTTAGATAAGCATCTTAAAGCTGTTTGGTGATAAAGAGAGAAGCTTAGTTTCTGAGGTTGGAAATTATTTAGTCTCTTTCCTTTTTGGAAGCACTGTTATTATGTTCATTGAAAACGGCATTGAAGCAGGCAGCTTGTGTGGATGTTTCTCACTTGAGTGCAATATTTAGGCACTCTTCCAACTCACTGCCACTCTCTCCTACTCCTGTTTTGGATTTTCTCTTTGCAAACTTGAAATATTTTATAGGAATGCATTAGAACTCTTTTTCTTCTGAGAACTGAGGTTTCCAGGGAACCACTATTCTACCTAGGAGTGTCTCTTCTTCCTGACATAGAAGGAAGCAGCTAGCTGTGTCCCTAGCAGGAAGCCCATATGTTTTCCAAGTGTGAATCCACCAGCCTCCCCAGGGAGCACCGAGGAGCAATACAAACAGCGTGCCTAGCACAGGGCTTTTCTTTACCTTCAGTGCGGCGAGAAAGTGATTACAAAGCACCAGGCAGAGTAAATCTTCTGGGACTGCCTCGAGATTTGTCAGGAGTTGGAAACAAGTACCTTGGAGCATTCTGTTATTTTTGGAAAGTTCAAATATACAGGGACAAGGAGTTTGCTGACTGTTCAGAAAGGTTCTAGGCAGGTTTTCTCCAAAAACAATCTATTAAATATCAGGGATTGGTCTCGAGGAAAGAAAGAAAAGTTTTCTAGAGTTAAAATTCCAAGATCTCTTTTTAAAGGTTACACACACACACACACACACACACACACACACACACACACACACACACACACACAATCATTAAAAAGTATATGATCATTAAGAAGAAAAGTGAAATATCTCAAATATATCTTCACCACAGTTCTTTATTAAATTGGTTTTTCCACATCTCAGAGCTAGTGTAGATTCTGAGGGACTTTTTTATTTACCAAAAAACAAAACAAGTGAAAAAAGGTAGCAGGAAAGGTAGGTAGTTTTGAGTGTGGTTCACTCAGTGTCTGTAAGTCTGGCATAGTGTAGGGATTAAGGTTGTGTTTAGTTCAAGTTAACATCATAGACGTGCTCCAACATCAAACACAGTTTTTAATAGCTCATGATGGGGAGTACACTTTGGATCTACAGTTCTTGTCTACTCATTGCTGACATTAATTTAACATTTATAAACATTAACTTTTTGCAACTGAGTGACTTCTATCTGCAGTGTTTGTGTCAGAAATCTAGCTTTTATAATGTTAACCTTTCAGCCTAGGCACTGTTGTTTGGGAATTTTATTTTATTTTTTCAGTAAGATTTTAGAAGTGGAATATAGTGTGTTAGAGGTGTGCACAAAAAATATTTTGCATGTTTTTTTTTTTTTGCCAGTGTGAATTCTACTTTTTAGCAAAATAAAACCCAAAAAAGGATGCACAAAAAGTTTTCTGTGTAAAGGTTTTTTTTTTTCGTGTGACATCAAAGTAGCTTGATATATGTACAAAGTAGCTTAATATATGGCCACAAATAAAAATTTGAGACAAAACAAAATGCCTATGGAGAAGAAACACAACTCACTTGCTCTGCTGCTCAATGGCAGTTCAATCACTTTGTTTAAACAAAGATATGTGAATAACACAAATATTCTGCATACAAAAGGAATTTACCAGGTAAATAGTAAAATGACTACCAGGCCTTGCCTTGCATTATTTTGGAAAAGTTTGCTTATTTAGCTACTTGCTGGTCAAATATTTCAGATTTGTTTGTTTTTATTCTGCTCCAAATGGCTTTATTTCTAGAAAAGTTGCTGTATTTGCTTCCATATCATTTTTTTTTTCAAATAAGCTCAGAGTAAAATCCTCTCATTGCATTTTTTAAAACAAATAATTAAGAAGTTAACAAAACCAATTCATTCTTTTTAGAAGTATTCTGTTTTTATGGGCTGGTGGTCAGCTCAGTCGGTTAAAGCACTGCATTGCTAACGCGAAGGTCAAGGGTTTGGATCTCCATATAGGCCAGCCACCAAAAAAAAGTATTCTGTTTCTACATATTGCTTTAAAATATAGGCAAATTTTTAATAATATATTTGATTTTTAGCACCTGAATCAGATTTTGAAAGATCTGTATCATTACAAATGGAAGTAAAATCTTATTTTATTATTTTTTAAAGCTATGATAATTTAAAAAATAGACGATGGAGGAAAAAACGGTTTATAGGATCACAGAATTTAAAGTGGGAATGAATCTAAGAGATCATCTGAGTATTTTCCAGATGCGGGAACTAAGGCCCAGAATGGGGAAGTGGCTTCCTCAGTGCACACGACCAGCTAGGGAGGCAGCCGGTGTCACAGAATAAACATGGACTTTGACACAGTAAGGCCAGGGTTTAGATTGAAGCTGATTTAATACCACTTGAGTGATGTTGGGAGAATCTCTCTAAGTCTGTTTATCTACTTGAAGATGAAGGTAATAACACCTGCCTCCCAGGGATACTTTGAGAATAAAATGCAGTAAATTTTGGAAGAAAATTGTAATATAAGTGTTGTTGTTATCGCCAGTGGAATGGGTTCAGAACCCAAGGCCTTCACTCCGGTTTCATTTTCTTAACACTTCCACCTTGCCCATCCAGAAAAAAATCCATTGGGAAAACCAGCAGTGAGAATAAATACTACACAAATAGCCCAGAAATATGAACTACATGAATCAGAATGTGGTATAATTAATTCGTACTACAATTTCTGCCCTCTTCACTGAGGACTTGTAGACAGAATAAAAATTGTTTGTTCATTTGCTCATTAATTTATTCTTTCAACAAATATCTATTGAGCACCTGCTAAGTACCAGGCGCTGCTCTGGACACTGAGAACATGACAGGTGAATGCGGCAGACAGAAAGCTCTGTTCTCATGGAACTTACATGCTAGTGCATCCGAATCAGCCAAACAGATAATTAACTAAAATATGTGAGATTAGTTCTAAGAAGAAATATTTTGACTACTTAAAGCTGCTCTACAGGATAATGCTGGCCTTGAGCTGGACTTAGACTCATTAATAATGAAGACATGGCATGAAGAATGGGCTCTGGACCAAATAAGTTTGGGAGATAGCCACATATGCGTTTCACTCTAGAGATTCACGACACATCTAAGCAAGCCAAGTTCTCAGTCCCTTAGTAAAGAAACCTGTGTCACTTATGTGAGGTCAGAATAGGCACTCCATTTTGGAAACACTGCCTAAAATATTGGTTTAGGCTTTCCCAAGCTCTGGCTTTCCCAGACCAATTCCAATGTCATGTAATCTTTCTCGATGTTTTACTCACACACTTAAACCATTTGGACAACGTGTGAAGTATGATTTTTCATGCCGCAAGCACTCCCTGAGTGGCTAGGCTATGTTGTAGGTATGGAGGATGGCAACACACACAAGGCTACTGCTCTGCAATGCTTACACGTAAAAGGGAGGAGACAGGCAGTAAACAAGTAATACCTAATCAATAGAAGGAGAGGGGCTGGTTAGCTCAGTTGGTTAGAGTGTGGTGCTGATAACACCAAGGTCCAAGGCTCCATCCCTGTGCTGGCCAGCTGCCGAAAAAAAAAATTAGAGACAGTGAGTGCTATGGGAAAATAAAACAGTGATGTGTTGGAGGGGTGGGCTGCTTTTGATTAGGTGGCCAGAAAAGAGCTTTCTGAGGAGGTGGCATTTGAGTGGAGATCTGAACAATAAGAAACCAAGTGTATCGAAGTCTGAGGTCGATTGTTTTAGACAGAGGGAGAAATAATGTAAAGGCTTTAAGGGAACCATGCTGGCACAAGGAAAGCAGGGCTTGAGAGCAGAGGGGACGGAGGGCAGGAGGAGGGGCAGGAGCTGGAGGCCACCAGAGGACTCGCTGCCAAGCGCCGTCACCTGCCTGCCGGTTGCAGAGAGAGGAAGCAGGTAAAGATAAAGAACCTGACCTGCAATACAAGAATGAATCCTGTTTTTCCTATAAGGCTTTTCATTTGAAAAAAAATGTTCAAAGCTGCTCATCAAGCAATTCTGTACGACAATGGCAAAACTGTCAGGGTCCTATGCGGCTGTCAGTCTGGGAAACATGTGCTGTGTGGACATGGCACGGTTCTGTTTTCTGAAGTCTGGGATACACACCCACACAAATGACACACTGTTGTACTTCATGGAATCGTACTATACACACTGCTCTGAGGCTTGCTTTCTGTTAAAAACAGTATGTTTTGTAATTATGAACTTCGCTATCTGATCCTACTCAAACCTCTGTAGAGTACCTATAAGCGATTATCTGAGAATGAGTTAATCTATTTTCTGAGTGTGTGGCATTAATCCTGCCATTACTTTTGTCAAGGCAATCAGCTACTGTTCTGAGTCACTAGACAGAATGTCTTCAGTTTAGTGCTCTTATCTGAGCCTTGGGTGTCCGTGCCCAGATTTTGCTCCGTGGCTTCACCCGGACTTGCCACAGCCATCCAAGGCTGCCTGTTGCACAGTTGGGAGGAATGGCCGTGTGCATGTTCTTCCTGTCCTTTCTTCTGGTAAAGAACCTGCCCCTTGCGGCCCAGTGATTGGTTCAAGAAATGGGTTTGTGAACTAAGTCAGCACAATCAGAATCCGTCCCTGAGAGTACGTGAAAACTGGAACTTTGAGAGACAGGCTTTTCTCTCCCTGGTGGCTGAGCTGGAAGAATGAAGCCAGCAGGCCCTCTGTCCCCTCCCGTGGAGAAAGTCTGTCTGTGCTAGGAGAAAACAAAGCCAACAGGTACCGAGGAGCAAAGACTAGAGACAAGAGGGTGAGCGTGCTCTGCCAACAGTAGGGCTCCTGGGTCTAGTAGTCCCTGAGGCTCCATGCCTATCTTTTCCTTGGTTTGATAACTTTACCCTTTATCCTCAAGCTTGTTGAAATTGGGTTTCTGTCACTTACAACCAAAAGAATCTCAACTAATACAGTGTCCAGTGCTCCAATTCAGGATGGTGGGGGGAATTGGGAGCCCCCATAATCTGACCCATTATACCCATGCCTTCCTATCTAAACATCAATCTAAGTAAAAGCAGATCACTTCTTGTTGTAAGCACAGTTTCAAGACAAATCCCACAGTCCTGCTGCCCTACACCCCTGCTGTGTAGGAATTCTGGGGTTGCTACTGGCTGAATCCTCCACCCTACCACCCAACCTGCTTCTCTTCTTGTATCCTCTCTTTCAGTGAATTGCAGGCACCACCCAGTCACTGAAACTAGAAATCTGGGAGTCATCCTAGTGTCTGTCTTCTCCCACAACTGCTCTTTCTGACAACCAATAATTACCACCAGCTGCCAAATCAACTTCCTGAGTCTGTCTTGACTCTGTTTTCTCCTTTCCATGCTCAGTGTGCCTGCCTTCCAACACCTCTGCTCTTGGGTATTTCACCAGCTTCCTACCTGAGCTCCTTGTCCCCCACCCTCCAATCCATCTCCCATGTGGGATCTCTCCGAAGATAAATCTGACCATCTAAAGGGCCTGAGCAGGTCTGGCCCGTGGCTCACTTGGGAGAGTGTGGTGTTGATAACACCAAGGCTGTGAGTTCAGATCCCTACATAGGGATGACCGGTTAGCTCTCTTGGGAAAGTGTGGTGCTGACAACACCAAGTCAAGGGTTAAGATCCCCTTACCGGTCATTTTTTAAAAAATAAATAAATAAAGGGCCTGAGTAACACTGATAAATGGTTTCCCATTATCCCTCGATAGAATCCAAACTAACCCACATTCAAAACTCCCCCATGCTAGGCCCCACCCACCCTTCTAGCCTCACCTCTCAAGCCCTTGTGTACCCGCATTCTCCTAACACGCCACTGTCCCAGCGATCTGTGGGGCAGTACTCCATCCCCGGTATTTCCACAACACTCCTGCATTTTCACATTACTTAGTAATCGCCTGTCCATGAATCTGACTTTACCACCTATTTACACAAGCAGCAGCTCTGAGGAATAACTATTTGGAGCATGTTTATGTATTAGCCAAACTGTTAAAACTCTGGACTCTTTTTTGGAGTAGTGTAGGCACTGGCTTATGCTTTCTGTTTTTCTGCATCTACAGTTAAGCATTAGCCTGGAGAGATTTAGAACTAAAATGACAAGAGGATACCACCGTTGTTATTGCTTGGCTTGGAAACTGAGATCTTTTTTTCACAAACAAATTCTATTCAAAACCCAAAACATTTTATCGAGCAAATTCTTACAGACTACTTTTCCATTTGCAAATCATTCCTTGATCTAACTCTAGTTCAAATTCTATTTGATGCATAAAAGGGGATATAAAGAGACGATTTCAAAATAGTTTTTAGATTCAGGAGAGAAAAGAGCAATAGAGGTTTTATTTTTTCCTTCTAATGAAGCCCTTGGGGATGCCAGAGGGTCCTAGCAGTTGTGGAATAATTGGTGCAAGCACTCAGTGTGCACCTGGGGTGGAATGAGGGGTGCAAGTGGCGATGGCGATTCTATCCCACACATAGTCACCTCTACAGAGACCCCTGCAGAGACCCCTCTCATTCTATTTATGACTTTCTGGTGAGCTGTAGGAAAGGGAGGCATCAGAGAAAAGCAGGCACAGATTGGAGAAGGGCCTAATCAAGTCTGGGATCCGGGTTTTGTGGGGCGATACTTAAGAAACAGAATAAAAAATTGCAACTGAGTATTCATTTAGAATGAGGAAAAAAAATCACGACAAATCACTGGAGTCACGGATCTCTAGATCTCTTTCTTCTGAAATCTCTTTAAGCAACTTAGAAAAGCTTATATAGGAATGCTCTCTGATTGCAACCTAGCTTCCCCTCTCAACCTAGAATATTCCAGCAGCTCTGAGCACCCACAGGGGCCTTTGAAAATGAGGGAGGGGACTTGAAGTCTAAGCCTCATTAGTTTCCTGGTAAAGCTACTCTGGAGCTAGGCCAACAGAGTGAAGGCCACAGCCGTTCTGGGATCCTGCTTCCCTGATTCATCTCTATGTTAAGAATTGGCAGCATTGTCCAGGGCTGTCCCCGGAACCAGGGCCAAGACATGCCCTAGGGTTGGGAGTGTAAATCAGATGACTGAGTGAGGGGAGGTTTGAAACGGTTCTGAAGCTCCCACTTCCTAACAAGCGGTTACCTTTCTCCACCTTCTAGCTGAATTGTCTCTATCTTATAAACCCAGGTTTCATGTGAAGGTAACCCAGATGGTACAGGCTGTTGAGTAGTATGGTAATATTAGGTTGGAGGCTTCGGAGGAAGGACCAGGGGTGTTGCAAGAGCTCCAGGCAGTGGCTCAGACCAGAGTTATGGATACCAGGCTCCTTCTGAGTTGCTTGGAATGACCAGAATCATCTCGTAGCTTGTAGGTTAATAACCAGAATGTGACTTGAGAGGGAAGGAAACAAGCTTTTTTTTTTGCTGTACTTTCTATGATATCGCAGTGTTTGGCACTTCATGTATCTTTTCTCATCGAATCTTCACAAATCTACTAGGTAGGGAAGTCAAGGTTCAGAGGGGGTCAAATACCTCTTCCCAAATACCTCTCTCCTTTAGGCACTGGATGTGAAAGTCCTGTCAGTTAAACACTTCCTCTCCTTTTGGAAATACTATACTCACCAGAAGGACTGGGAAGAAGACAGAGTTGAGTTCAGTTCCACAAACATTTCACTGAGTCTTTACTTTGAGCCAGGCCTCCTTTTAAGTAGCTAAGTATTACGAATTCAGAGGCAAATGAGACACAACCCCTGCCTCTCAGAGCTCATAGTCTGATAGAGGAAATAGATAAGATACTGCATAATTTCACTATTATGTGGCAATAAATGTTTCTCCAACTTTTCTACAAAGCAAACCTAAAAGCAAAGGACAATAAACACATGTCCTCTAGGGACCCTCTGCAATTGTGAAATTTCCCTAATATTTTATTTATTTATTTTTTCGCAGCCAGTCGGTACGGGGATCTGAACCCTTGACCTAAGTGTTACCAACACTGCACTCTGACAACTGAGCTAACTGGCCAGCCTACAATCTAATATATTAGTTAAAAAAGAAAATCATGCCCTTTGTTTTAAGTTACTTATTATGATGAATAGAAAAAAAAACCCCACAAAAAAATCCTGGTGCTCTGCAGAAGATGTTCTATAGCATTACGCACTCCACGCTCGACATTAGGCGCCCTAGCTTGAGAAGCAAAGGTGAGGTGAGAGCTTTGGGACCACTCAGGAGGCCCACAAACCAGCCTGGGAGTCGGCAGCCAAGCCTTTCTAGAGAGAGAAATACCGGAGCTAAGCCTGGAATGAAGAACTGGAGCCCAGCCCTAGCTGAAGCAGAACTCATACGGTAATTACCAAATCGCACTGGGCTGTATTGGAAGTAAGGCTCATTAAGAGTTTTAGAGTTTGTTTTCTCTGCCTTTTAACAAAAACAGTAATGGACCGATCACATTCTAGAAGGAAGAGGAAAGGTAACTAAAATTCATCGATGGCTGACTCTATACCAGCCACTTTGCATAAACTATCCCAGTTAATTCTCACAACCGTGCCATTAGATTGATATTATTTATCCCCATCTTATAGATGTAGAAACTGGGATTCTGAGAGGTTGACAAACTTTGCCCAAGGCCAAAAACTAGGAAGTACTGCCAGGACTCTGGCTCCAGAGTTTGTGGTCTCCCAACACATCATACTACTGAGCCTGTTCCTGAGGAGTCACTCTAGTGGATGGTGTACAAGCAGTTAAGAAAACATTGGGATTGGCTTCAAGTTTTAAGGAAGAAAGAAAGGAAAAACAGAGACTTTCCATGAGCTCTTTGGTCATCTCTCTTGGTCACAGAAAGGTCTGGAAAGGGATTTCTGGGGTGCTCCTCTGGCTGGCATTGCAGCACCCTGCCACCCCGAGCCACATCTGCTGAATCTGGACTCGGAGCAGTAAGGCTTCATGGGACATCCTTTGGGAGTGTCCACTGAGGTCTGCTTTATACAGTTTATAATTCGCTGTAAACAGCTTGCTGTTTCTAATTAAACCTGTACAATCATGTCTGAACTTTTAGGAAACAAGGACTTCTTTTATGGTTCTCTTCTCAGTGGTAAAACCAGAGACCTCTTCAATCCGTGAGGCTCTTTAACCTGTTGAGCCTTGACTCCAAGACTCTGGACTGTAGTCTGGAAATTCATGGACCCTGGCAAAACGCCTGGCAAATGCCTGGGGGAGAGGATTGCTGGCGATCCTGAGCCACCTCTTCCGGAACAACATTCTCTGATTCTATTTAGCGCAGCTCTAGGGCATCCCAGCACAGGTCTCTGATGCTGTTTATCTACAATAGAAGGGAGTACAGATCTCAACTAAAACGTGCTGCCTACGAGTAATGTTTGAAGAAACAATAGCTCAAAATAATTACTTCCTCTCTTAGAGACAGGGGCTGGATGAAACCACGTTAGTCTGAAATCAGCAATAGGGCTGGCCAGTTAGCTCAGCTGGTTAGAGCAAGGTGGTATAACACCATCGTCAAGGGTTTGGATACCCATAACAGCTGCCAGAAAAAAAGGAAAAAAAATTGGAAATAACAGAAATGAATTGGTTAGGTATCTTTACTTTCTACTAATTAAGAAAGGAATATGTGCTTATTAAATAAAATCTAAAAGGCACATATAAGTAGAAAGAAGAAAAAAATGACCATAGTCCCATTACCCAAAGACAGCCACTGTTTAGCATTTTGGCTAATTTTCAACCACTTAGAAACATGTACTTTTTCTTATGGTGATAAGAACACTTTGTATAAACTGAAACTTTATATCCATCGAATAGCAACCTCCATTTCAGATGGTCTACACTTTCAGAGAAACTTCTCTAGTAACAAACTATAGAAAAGATCCCATAATGTGCAGTCTTTCTACCATTTATTTTGAATGGTGAGAACAGACAGATCAATTCAACCAATGGTTTCAGATACTGTCCATAAGGCCTGAGCTAACCAGGTCACAGTCTCCACCAACACCGTCTAATAGAACTTTCAGTGAAAAGTCAAATGTCCTATATCTGTCCTGTTCCAACAATAGCCACCTCATGTTGCTGTTGAGCACTTAATGGGGCTAGACTGAGAAACTGAATTTTAATTTTTTGTTACTTTTAACTAATTTAGAATTTACATAGGCACACACGGCAAGTGGCTATTGTAATGACCAGTGCAGGTCTACACGGAAGATTTATAAAAGAGTCACTAGCTGGTTTCAAAGTGTATGATGCTCAGGGATTGTAAGCTGGCATTGAAAATGCAGCGTCTGCCATTTCAAATAACAACAGAACCCAGGATATTTCTCAGCAATGAGAGGGGCCATCTCAAGAAAAAGTATAGAGATGGCTTCACAACTAGCCTCTGAGAAGGAAGTCGGTCATTAGCCACCATGACATCCTAGCAATTAGCCAGTCTTGAGAGAAAAGCAGGTATCTCCAGAGAGGTGCCAAATAAATAGGAGATAAGAGACTATAAAAATGAAAAGCCTTCTGGTCTTTCATCACAGGATAATCCAATGCATGTGAATTAATGGCGAAAGGCTCAGTAATAGCCTTTGTGAGGAAATAGAGTAGTGTAGCAGGATATCCTTTTTCCGCACTAAAGCACCCAATTCTTTCAATTTTATATACAGCGGAAGCAATTAATTGTACCAGAAAGAAATCCACAGCTGGCTTTTCCTGATGGCCCCATAAGCAGCAAGCACTATTGTTCAGCTTCCGGGACACATAAGTCATTCAACCACACTGCTGAGATTTTTCTGATTGTTTAGTTTGACTTCACCAAAGATAAAACCTTGTGTGTTAACA
Organism: Galeopterus variegatus; assembly: GCF_000696425.1. Taxonomy (NCBI): domain Eukaryota; kingdom Metazoa; phylum Chordata; class Mammalia; order Dermoptera; family Cynocephalidae; genus Galeopterus; species Galeopterus variegatus. Next base: position 345,489 of record NW_007726701.1, on the reverse strand, counting down.
TCAAAAATTCAGTTCTTCTTGTCATCACACGTTTTCAGTATAAGCAACTGTCAAAAGTTAATTTTTTCTTTGTAGTATAAGCCAAGCACGTGACTTGATGCTAGTATTTCTTCTGAACTTTATGTGACTGAATCATAAGTTATTCCCTTTTGTTTGTTTTACATGTTTATATGCAGTTGAACTGTTCCTGCCTCTGCGTTTGTGGTTAACATTCATAGTGTGGCTACTGAGGGATTGCATAACAAAATTATATGTCAAAAATCTAGAAACTCAACATTTCAAACTATTGGCTGTATGGCAGTGATTTGCCTTCTAGATGCATTGAAACATACTGTATTTCATCAATCCTTGTATGCACATTTTTTGACATTTTAACCTTTCTGAAATTGGGATGGCTCATAACTGATGATGTGTCATAGTTTAATAGGCAGTGTTTTTCTTTCTTAGTTGTACATAAAATAACGATGTATCTTATAATCAATGATATCTTAGTTTTGATGAAATAGGGTATATATAGTTAAAAATCTGATTAGTATGATGTCTTATTGCAAGAATAACAACAGATTAGCTTTTGTTACTAAGAAAAACATTCACATCAATCAAATAAATGAAAACTTGAATTATACATCTTATATGGGATTCTAATTGACTTCATTCTAATATGCATATTGCCACTTTCATTTTCCCTCTCAATCTTCTTACCAATCAACCAGTTCTTTTAAATAATATTTGTCTTTCTGATTACAAAAGTAATATTGCCCATTGTGGGGAGATAAGGCTTACTGAAGAAAATGACAGCCATCTGTTAGGTCACCACTCAGAATACTGCCAACGTTTTGTCTTTATTTCCTTTTAATCTATTTATTTATATGCATACATATTTTGTAATACAGAATAAACAAATTCTTACATATATCTTGCCAAATATCCTGAAAGGGTTAAAATAATGTTAAACAATAAGAAAGCTGGTTCTTTAAGCAAGCCAGGGACCAGGCTCCCTGCCTGCAATTGGAGTAGAACTTTCATGATGTACAGTAGGACCACATGCAGCTGTTGCAATGCACAACTGCAGGGAGCACCGGGCAGGATGTGAATGGCATCCCCTTGGAGCTGTGCAACCTGGCAACCCTGATGCTCAGCATGGTGACTATAGCAACAGTGGTAACTGAGTGTATGTGGTGGGGGGGTTGGAGGTTAGACAGGAGAGGACAGAACAGCACAGCAGAGCATCAAGGAGTTTGTGACCAACTCCCACCTCCACCTCCAGCTGGGCCTTGAAAACAATGGATTAACAGAGGCGAGGATTTCAATACTTACACTGGTAAGCCCCAGTATCCTGGGGCTGCTCTTTTCATACCTTGCATACTTTGATACCCCCTACACTACCCTTCCCCAGGCTGGGAGGCTGAGAAGCCCTTAATCATGTGGAAGCAAATAAAGGTAAAAAATCTTGTTTGGGAGAAAGACATCGGAACAGTTAAGCTATGCAAAAAAGTCAATGATAGAGACTATAGAGAGAAAAGCCTAAGGAGTTTAGGACGGAGAAGTCAAAGGTGACTTCCTGGAAGAGGTGGCACTTGGGCATTACAGGCAGGAGAATAGCATTAAGAGAAGAACGAATGTGGCCTGTTCTTCAGGAAGTAGGGAGACCAGTCTAACAGAAAGTTGCCATACAGCAGTGGTTTCGAGACTTGATGGGAGTGATGTTTCCTTAAGAGACATCTGGAAAAATGAGCAAGATTAGTTGAAAGAAGGAACAACGGATTAGGAGAGCTAGTATAATTTAGATACACAGTGAGGAAGACAGGCTTTAAGGTGAGTAGCAAACTAACTGGAAAATAGTCTACATTTTATCAGTACCACGCTTTAACCAGTCGAGCTAACCCCAGCCAGCCTAATCTACATTTTAAAACAAATGCTGACAGGTATTAGTTACTGGCTAAATATATGATTATGTATCCCCGTGAAAGAATGGAGAAAGTTGGTTTCGAGAGCAAATGGAAACTCAAACATTAGTTGTTGAAACAAGTTGTTAGAACTTAAAGTCAATAATAGTTCTAACCGTTGTTATCATGTATGAAGGTACTTCAAAAGTTCATGGAAAACAGAATTAAAAGATAATGAGAATCTTTCCATGGACTTTTTGAAGTACCCTTGTATATTTGTTGGTAGACTCTAATCTCATCAAAACAAGTGCTTTATCATTAATCCTCAAAAATACTGGGGGAAAAAAATGTCCCAAACCAACCCAACTCTGACTTGGTTGACAGAAATAAAAAGAAATGAGGGCAAACTCTGCACTCCTGGTCCAGGATTTTATGTCCCCAGTTACTGCAGGTTGAATCTTTATCACAGCATGTTGCCTTCCTTTGGCTAGTCATTCACAAGGTAGTCCGGCTCAGCTCCTGATACTGGGATTTCTGACCACTAGCCCCAAAGGAGTTCCTGTGTAGAATCAGTGTTTAGGAGTAGTAAGTAGAATCAGGTATGGGTCTTTCATTCCTGAATGTGTGTGTGTGTGTGTGTGTATTTTTTTTCCAGAATAGATACTAAGGATCTATTCATATGCACACACATGCACACACACACACCTATTACACTTGGATTTTTCTTATCCAGATAAAAACAACTATATGCTCGGTTTATATGTATACTATACATACTGAATATGTATATTATAATTTTTATATAAGCAAATATACAACATATATTCACGGTTATATGTCATATACTTAGTCTATATGTATATTATATAGTTCTGAATATATTATATATAGTATTTATCTGGTTAAAAAATAATCCAAGTGTAATAGGTCATAAACCCGCTGCTCCGAAGACAAGGCAGGGCAGGCAGCGGGCTGCAGTTAAGATGGGGGAGGACAAGATTTACTGTGGTCTGAGGGGAACTGGGGTGGGAGGAAGCGCAGCACCTAACAGCCAGAGAGTAGAGAGCAAGCAACAGGTGATAGTCCAGGAAAGCAGCAGGCATCAGGGTGTCCGTCGTGAGGTCATGGGGGAAAGGAGGCCTGATAGATGGGTGGAATACTGATGTAGAGAATCTAGAAACAAAGGGCTGGAGGCAAACAAGGCTTGCCACCACTAGGAGTATTTATCGGTGCACAGCAGAGTCTGTGTTGCGGGGTTGGGGCTGGGTTGAGAGAAAATTGAGTTCCAGGCAGTTTAACAGGCCAGGGTTTCAAACACAAGAAAAGGGATGTGGGTCAGTTCTTAGAAAGGGGCCAAGGTCAGGGCTCCCCACTAAGCAGCAAAGGCAGCAGGAGGCTGTTTCGGGCTTGGGACTAAAGCTCTGAGAATTCTTCCTGCCTCAGGGCCTAGGGGAGGGTTGGGTTCTACGGTAAACGGTGTTTGGATGGTAGGAAAGGAGGAATCCAGAGGCTATAGGCTAGGTTGGACCAAGTGCTGGCTTCTTTGAAGAAATATCCTCAATAAACTTTCAATCATACTAAAACAAGTGCTTTGAAGCAGAGAAATTAATATGGAGTAAGGCAGAAGAAGTTGTTTAGAAGTAAAAATAGAAGGGGAAGTAAAATATTGTACCACTACAAAGAGAGGCACAATTTAGATTTTTAAACCTTTCTCTATTTTGTGCACTGAATTATATTTATATACATCCATCTTTTTCTTGAACACAATTCCTGTTTTCATTTGGCCCTTCTAAAACCATGATGGGATATTATTAACCAATACAATGATGTAGTAATGTCCATGCTGAAAAATGAGGCTGTTTACTCTCTACAACATTTTTAACCATTTATTTATTATTGAAACATGTTTATTATTGAAACATAGTTGTACTTATGTGTGGGGTACAGAGTTGAATATCAATACCCGTGTGCAATGTGTGATGCTCAAATCAGGATAATTAGTATATTCAACATTATACAATGTAATCATTTTTTGTGTCCCTAATTAGTATATTCAACATTATACAATGTAATCATTTTTTGTGTCCCTAATTAGTATATTCAACATTATACAATGTAATCATTTTTTGTGTCCCTAATTAGTATATTCAACATTATACAATGTAATCATTTTTTGTGTCCCTTTACCAATTCCTCCCTTACCCCTGTCCCCCACCTCTGGTGGCCTCAGTTCTGTTCTCTCCTTTTGAAAGTTCAACATATCATTGTGATTGTCTTATCTTTCTTTTTAAAATTTGTTTATTTTTTTAGCTCCCACTTATGAGTGAGGACATTTTTAACCATTTAACATCAGGTTTGAAACCAACCTAAAGTGTCACTCTACTAAGGGCATCCCTTCACCAGTCCCTCCTTACTGGGCTCTAACTTATCTCCATACCCACAAAGTCTTAGGCTGCCTTTTTTGCCTCATAAAATCTTTACAACAGGAAAATGACTTTGGATGGATGAACTTGGATTAATCCATTCAACTCGGATCCCTGAAGGCAGAAGTCCCCATTTCACTGAAGATGACATAATCCATAGCTTCCCTGGCCGACCCTCACACTTTGCATGGAGCCATGCCACCCTCCAGCACTGAAGGGTCTTGGTTCATTAACGCATGGAGGAAATTCTATGCTTATCTATCACACTCATTTAACAAATGCTGAGCATTTACCATGTGCCAGCCACTAGGCTCTGAGAAGAGTTGAGAACAGATTGACAAAGTCTTTGCTGCCTGGGAGTTTATACTCTAGTGGGGCAGAGGACTCAGACCACAAACAAATACCTAAATAAGCAAGGTAATTTCAGATAGTAAAAAGTGGTATAAGGAAAATGAAATTTGTTGTGATGGGGTGCTAACTGCAGAAAGGTGATTAGGGAAGGTGTTCTTGAGGAGCTGAGAAGTGTGTGAAAAAGGTCATCTCCATTCCAAACTAATGCTGATCTGGGCATGCAACAGCTTCTCTTGAGACCTATACCTTAAACTAACTGTAAAAAGGAAAAGGCCTGGGCCGGCCCGTGGCTCACTCGGTAGAGTGCGGTGCTGATAACACCAAGGCCATGGGTTCGGATCCCATATAGGGATGGCCGGTTTGCTCACTGGCTGAGCGTGGTGCTGACAGCACCAAGCCAAGGGTTGAGATCCCCTTACCGGTCATCTATTTAAAAAAAAAAAAAAAAAAAAGGAAAAGGCCTATTTCTAGCCCATCCTATTAATCTACTTAAAGGAATACCACCACATCAGATGATGTTATGTTTGGACCTCGAGGTGTTGCCTTTGAGTTTGGGGGCCAGACCATGTGTGTCCAGATGTCTCCTGGGGCTTCCTGCCCGCTCTGCTCATTTAATTGGCAGCTAAACCGGAGAAACAGGCTGGCATGCATACACATGCCAGGAACCAGAGAGAACACCATGCCCACTCAGCTGTCTACATAGGCTGCCCACAGTGATATGCTAACGATTTAAGCCTGGGCATTAGGTGGGCCTTATCTAAGGAGAGCAAAAGGATATCAAGTAAAATTCCCCAAGATTTGAAAAGGAGATCCTTTTGTAGAGGAGCAAAGATATCATGACTTAAAATTTGATGCCTCCATTCTGCACTCATCTACAGTGACCTATAACACCAGCCAGGCAATGCCGATTTGTACATTTTAGAAACTTGATGCATTAAAGTTCCAACCTGAGATTCTTGGCTATTTTACAGGCTGATTCATACGTCTAATAATCAAACTAGGCCACAGAGGACATAATAACACATTTGCAATGGTTTTCTCTGCCATGACACATTGCTCAGAGTCCATCAATGAGGTTTTCAGCCAGCCTGAATCTCCTTGAGCAAAAAAAAGGTCCACCCTTTCTCTTAACATTAAAGCAGGGTAGTTATGTAGTAAACTTGAGAAAGAAAAGTGATTAACTTTTAGTTGATGCAAGGAAACTCATATATCATATTCTCCCCGCATAGCAAGATGCGATAACCCAATGACTCTCAAACCTGAGACAGCTAAAGAGTTCAGAAAAAAAGATTAGAGAAGAAAATAAAACTGAAAAGTAATCTGGAATTACAGAAGGTATCTGAGGCGTTAAGGGCAAAGGTGAGTAAAAGGAGAAAAGAGAGACAGAATAAAAGACGGACCAAAAATGTTAAACAAGAATATAAGGGAATTTAAACACTTATGCAAGAATATAAGGGAATATCCTGGAATCGAAACATCTCTGTAGCTGAGAAGGTGTGCACATACAAGTATCAGTGCCTGACACATCCTTTTCCTTCTCTTTCTACCCAGTTTAAAACGTAAGTTTGTTAAAGGGACTTTGAAAAAGAGTATCTTTTTGTAAAGTGACTTAATCAAACTTGATACACTCGTTGAAATACTTACCAGAAAGGTTAAGGTCACATTTGGTTAAAAAGGGGCCTATCTCCTCTTCCTTCACGTTCAGGTCATTGGATACTTTTAAGTTATTTTCCACGAAAAATGAGGGAAGATGGAAGAAAAGAGGTAGTGACAATTATTTGCATTTTCCAGACGGAGGGAATGAGACTCCAGAGGGTATATGAGGTCACTAGAGTGAGCCAAAGGTAGAGATGAAAGAAATATTTATAGTGCGCTGACTTCAGTTCTGTTGGGCTCATGCCGCTCCTTATCTTATGCCTTTGGAATTCACGGGCTCGCAGATCACAGGGACCCGAGGTGGCCGGGCCTCGGAGCTCCGGGATCGATGAGGAAATGCTGCTTTTGCCTGCTGCTCCCTCGGAGCCCGTTCACCTCCACCTCCCTAACTGTGCCTCAGCACGCTGGCAAAGAGCCCAGAAAGAGAAGCCGGGCAGCGGGGTGGGTGGATCATGAATGCAGTGCGACCACATTTTTTCTTTTCTTTGTCGCAACGACTACCACCACGACCTGGCAAGTCCCCACCTTGGTGACCTGGTGCCTTCTGAGCGATCGGGCTTTTTTAACAAACTAGCTGACTGCAGAAGGGGTCCACGCGAAGGAACCCTCCACAGCAGAGGGTCCCGGGCGCCCCGGCCGTCCCGCAGCACGCGGCGGTCGCGTCCACGCTCCCCTGCGCCGCGCTCGGTCCCGCGCGCCCCGCGGCGTCTG
>NW_007726701.1:333549-337948 GCF_000696425.1 Galeopterus variegatus | reverse complement strand
CGGGGAGGCCGGCGCGGGGCTCGAGCGAAGTTTCAGAGGCCAGGGCGAGGGGCGGCCCGGCCCGGCCAGTCCCGCCGTCTCGGCCGCTCAGGCCGCGGCGCGCCCAGGGCCCGGACGACCCTCGGCGTCGCGTCCCGCCCGCCGCCCGGCCCCTCTTTTGTTCCCCACCCCCGGGTTGCAGGCCGAGGTTGGGGAGGTGGTGTGGGCGAAAGCCGCTCCGAGGACGCTTCTGGAATCCTTAAATGGGAAAGGCGCTCACCTCCCCGCCCGGAGCTTCGAGGTTGATCCTCGTGATTTGTCTCTCTGCGCGTTGGCAAGAAAGAAAAGAAAACCGAGCGTGTTCGGTGTGGTGGTCGGGCCGGGAGCAGCCGCCAGCCCGCCCTCCAGCCTGGCCGCGGGAAGGTGCCCGCGTTCTCGGAGGTCCCTGCGTGCGGGTTCACCTGTTGTCCTGCGCGGCCTCGCTGCCATGTCTGTTGTGATTCTGCACTTTAGTTTAGGAAAACTTCTGCTGCATTGAGCGGAACCTTTTTTCTCTTTCCAGGCTCCTAGTGGAAAGGTATGACAAGAAAAAAAAAAAAAATGAGCTTGCGTCAGGGAAGAAAAATAATATGCTGTGTGTTGGTGTCTGGTGTTTTGTGACTTGTACTCTTTCATGCTCTTAGATGTTTTAACTTGGTCGAAGTGCTGCAGGTTTTCTGTTTTAAACGGTTAACAAATCGTTCTGAGTACGTCGGACGAACTTGGCACCTGTGTTACGTCGTTTAGTCCTTGTGATAACCCTGGTGGTTGGATTCCTCATTTTTTAAGAGGAGACCGAGACGCAGAGAGTTTAAATAATTTGTCTAAGTGGGCTGGGATTTGAACTCAGGCACACCGTATTCTGGCGTACGAGTTTTTTTAAACAGCAAACTCTTGAAATGATCTCTGTTTTGTTGCTTGAGTTGAAAACAACTCTTATTGTATTTACTTGTAAGAGGAGTTAAACTTTGAATTAAAGTAGAATTGACAAAATGCTTATCATTGTTTTCAGTTATTGAAATAAAGAGATTGAGAACCAGAATTATTTAGGTTTTTAAATTTAAGCTAAATTTAAAAATCTAGGAATTTGATCTGATCTAGGAATGCGTTGAGTTTACAATAAGCCGATTGAAATTTACAGTGCATTTCCAATAGAACCAGTTCTGTTCCTGTTTTATTTTTTCCCCTTTATATTCTCCATGGAGCCCATTTCAAATCTTTTCTGCTTTCTTCACTTCTCCATATCTTTACTGAAAAGACTGAGGCATCCAGTCGGAGCTCTTTCACTGGATTCCTTTTATCATCTGTTTACTTTTTTCCATATGAGGAAGAGTTTTTTGTTTTGTTTTTGTCCTTCTTACTAGTTAACACCTTGTTTGATTTTCCACTAATTTTCCTACTTACTGCAGCATGAGTTATCCTCTCTGTTGTTTTTGAGTTCTTAAAACTACAAGTGTACTTAAGATTCCTTCAATCTACACAAACCTTTCTTAAGTCTGCTGCTTCCTCAAGCTTTTCCTTTTCAAATCATATCAACATTTTAAAAAGTTTTATCTTTATAAAAATAATACATGGTCATTAAAGAAAAGTTGTAAAATACAGCAAAATTGAAGTAAAATTAAAATTCAGTCATTCGTAATCCTATGTCTAGAGATTACCAAGAGTAGTCTACTTTTCCTGCCTTTACTTGGTGGTCGTCTGTTCATTTCTTAACCCGTTGTTATCTGGGTTTCACAAAGGAACTATAACTTAATCAACACATTAAAACATCTTTTCTAAGTCCTCTCCTTGAGCTTTTTGTAACACTTAACATCTTCACATTCTTGAAATGCCTGTCCTTGGCTTTCATTCATGTGTACATTTCATTGAACAAATACAGGCTGTATTCCAATATACCGTGCAAGTGTTAGCATGCAACAAGAGATGTGGTCCTTGCCCTCATAGAGCTTAAGGTCTGTTGAAGAATGAATTCTGTAATTAAATATAACTGTGATTATAATCACAGTGCAGAGTATTATAAGAGCTTAAAATGGGGACCTCACCTGATGCTGATGGTGCTGGGAGAATCTGGGAAGGCCTCCTTAAAAATGTTACTTGGAACCTGGGACAATTGTGAAGGATAAGTAAGAATTAACTACTGTAGATGAAAAGGGGGCATCTGTGAAATCTGTCCCCTTTCTGCCTTCTGTTTTCCCTCCTTTTAATGTAAGCATTCTCCAAGTTTCACTTTTCAGATCACTTTTCTATACATGTCTAGTCCTTTGACGTTATTATTCATACAGAAAGGTCTGAATAATAATTACTGTTCAGACCTTTTTGTCTGAATAATTCTCAAATCTCCGTTCTTTCTCTTCTTTCAGTGTTGTTTTTTCAGTTATGTTATTCATATCTGCACTGGTAGTTCTCGTTCAAACTGAGCTCCTCTTCCTTACTAAACTTGCTTCTCTTGTGTTCCTTAATTCTGTTGATGTCACACTAAACCCAAACCTTCACGCGTTTCATCACATCTTGTCTGTAGCCAACATCTGTTTATTCTGCTTTCATGATGATATAACTCTTCTCTCTGTTCCTGCTCACTTTGATACAGTTCTTAATTCATGTTGGTTTCAATAGACTCAGAATTAGTTGGGCAGCTTTCCTCCTCCTCCTCTCTTCAGGAGCATTTTAGGCTGGGATTATCTGTTCCCTTGAAAGTTTGGCAAATCTCACCTATAAGACCATTCAGGCCTAGATATTTTTTTCTGAAGAGGACTTTGAATACCGTTTCAATTTATTTAGCAGCTATTGGTTTCGACGTTTGTAGGTTTTCTATTTCTTGTGTAAATTTTAGTGTTTCACATTTTTGTCAGAAATTTATTTATTGGGTTTTCAAATCTAATGTTATTTGGTTTTCACGTAGTTTTTTTTTTCTTTAAATTTCTGCTATGTTTGGTTATTTTCCCTTTTCAGTACCTGTTCCCCACGCTTTTTTTTTTTTGCTAACTGTGAATCAGGTTCTCCTCCCACTAGGACTGATGTAATGATCTTCTTTCCTTCACTTTCTCCTTTATCCAGTCTATCTTATGCATTTCTGCCTAAATTAATCTTGAAGCCCAGTTCTTATCATTTCTCTGCTCAGAAGTTTCCAGTGTCTTTCCTTAAATGAAGTCCTTCCCATGGTATTTGCCTTAGATTTACCTTGTTCTTATCTCTCAATGAATTGCTGCTTGTACTGTCCCCTCTGCTTGGACTCGCCTATATGGCCAATTGTGTGTCCAAGTCTCATTTCAAATTTCACCTCTTTCTAAAGTCTTACCTGTTTTCTTCCTCTGGATAGAATCCCTTCTGAAGTCTCACATTTTTTTTTTTAATCTAATATTTTATTATACTCGTCTTTTTAAAAAAATCCACCTTATTAAAATATAATTTATGTACAGTGATATACACATGATAAGTGCAGTTCTGTGAGTCATTTGGTCTTTTATAGCAGTTTTTACTCAGATATTATTTCTGCTACTAGATTGCAGGCTGGGTCTGTAACTGACTTTGTTACATATTAAAACAGATAAATGGGGAAAGGCCCCTGTCTAGCCTAGCAGTGACGATTGAACTGTACTGATCTGACTTTTGGATCTTGGGAGCAGGGAGCCATGGAGAGGAAGGAAAGTGGGTTTCCTCCCATGCTAAATTTTGAAGTAGGAACCCTTTCCTTTTTCCCTCTCCCACCTTTTACTAATTTTTATGCTTTTAGAATGCCTTTTTAATACCACAGTCTCCATATTGACAAGGTCAGTCCAATTCTTTAACACAGATTAAATGTTGAGTTTCATTGAAGTATGTTAATTGTAAGATGCACCATAATTTTATAGACCGCTTATAAAGAAAATATGCTTCTACTTGTAAGAAGCCATTGATTGTAAGGTGCACCCCAATTCCAGAGATGCTAAAATATGAAAAATATATGTATCTTATAGTTGATGAATAGGGTGTCTCTCCTTAATCAAAACTCCTGTTTTTTTTAGTGTAGATGTTGGGAAGAAAGAATTTAAACTCATGTGGGAGTGACTTATAGCGCTACTGTTACTATGAAAAGTTATTTTTATTATTTTTTTTGTGGGTTTTTTTGGTGGCTGGCCAGTACAGGGATTGAACCCTAGACCTTGGTGTTATCAGCAGCACACTCTAACCAACTGAGCTAACCAGACTGCCTGAAAATTTCATTTTAAAAAAGGATGCTTGGGGGGCCGGCCTGGTGGCGCACTGGATAGTGCGCCGCTTGGGAAGCGTGGCGGCGCTCCCGCCCGAGGGTTCGGATCCCACATACAGACCGGTTCCCGCTCGCTGGCTGAGCGAGGCGCGGGAGCAGCGCCAAGGGTTGCAATCCCGTTGCCGGTCCCCGGTC
>NW_007726701.1:301725-333290 GCF_000696425.1 Galeopterus variegatus | reverse complement strand
CCGTTGCCAGACACGGAAAAAAAAAAAAAAAAAAAAAAAAAAAAAGGATGCTTGGGGGCCAGCCCGGTGGCACACTCGGTAGAGGGCGGTGCTTGGGAGCGTGGCGGTGCTCCCGCTGAGGGTTCGGATCCCATATAGAGACTGGTCCGCTCACTGGTTGAGCACGGTGCAGGCGTGACACCAAGGGTTGCGATCCCGTTGCCGGTCGCGGTCTGGGCGCGACACTGAGGGTTGCGATCCCGTTACTGGTCACAAAAAAAGACAAAAAGGAAAAAAAAAAAGGATGCTTGTTGAACCTCTTTAATAAATGAAAAGTTTTAGGTAGCATAGAGAAATATTTATTTTTGGATGGAGTCTTCCACAACTAGGTAGGCTAGTCTGGTTGGGAGATATTTTGACTCCCAGCTGTTCGTATTTCTTTCTCCTAATTTCTTTTGCTTATTATCTAAACTCATAAGTTCCTTAAGAGCTGGTAATTTTCACAAAATGGCACAGACAGTGGAAGGGGGGAATTGTGGAAGGTTGTGATGGGCAAATGTATGGATCATCTTAAAGGCAATATCCAGCATTTACATGTCATCACTAACAATCATGATATACTTGGCTTTTTTAAAAGTAAATACAAAAATGTATTTGGATATTTTACTAAATCATAATTAAAGCATGTATCAATTTTTATAGCTAGTATTTTAAAGACTGTCAGTTCTTTAAAAATGAAAACAAAATGATGTGCTTGGACATCCACAGTAGAGTTTCTTGAAGAGAACACTAGTTAGGGCATAAGGAGATCAGATGATCTGTGGAGTCCATCTCAGGGTGGGCTCAGTGAGTCCCTAAGCCAAGTTCATATGGATACTTAAGTATAGAATTAGCGAATAGACATTGAATAGGCAAGGAAATTATTTTTAGTATCTTTTATTTAGTGTGTTGTGGACTTAATTATTCTTCCTTTTATACTTTTATGCTTGTAATGAACCTTGTTTTTTTATGATATAGATTTGTTTCACCACTAATGTCTAAAACAGTGGAGCTTGGCTATTGCTCTAGTTATATATGTAGTAATTGGCTATTGACTTCCAATTATGAAGGAAGATAGGAGTAAAATAATCATATTTGCAGTTTAGGAGATTAGTTACATATTGAAGAAACAGTTGGAAGCAAGACTGAAGGCACTGAAACCCGTAGGGAGGATTTTCTGTCCTGGGTCAGACTGGAATGGTGACAGATAATTGAGACCTGGGATGGACAGGACTTGGTAACTATTATGAGTAAGAGAAGGAATGGGATTGGTAAGAATGACTCCCAGGTTTCTAACTTGGAAAGAAGGGTAGATGTGTGTTGTTGACTGAGATGAAAAATGTGGAGAGAGAACTGGTTTGTGGAAGAAAATAGTGAGTGTAGTTTTGATCACATGGAGTTTGAGGTGTCTCTGAAACAGTTAAGTAGAGATTTCCACTTGGCAATTATATGTGTGGGTCTGGAGTTTGACAGAAGTTTTGGCTGGAAGTAAATATTTGGAAGTGATTACCATGTAGGTTGTATATTCCAATGGTGGAATTGGATGGTTCTCAAGTGACTTTTGCTTGCAAGTGACAAACCCAATTCAAATTAGCTTTAAAGGGGAAAAAGCCTCTTTTTTATTCCCTCTGACATTTTTGAAAAGACTCAAAATAGGCATGGCTGGATCTAAGTGTTCAAATGATGTAATTGGGGTTCTGTCTCTGTTCTCTTTTTTTGCCTCATTTTCAGTCAGGTGCATTCATCTGGCAGAGGAGGACCTGGCAACTTCAGGCTTGTATAGGCCTGCCTGCTATGGATTCAGGAGGGGGAAAGGGAACCTCTTTTCCAATGCATATATTCTGTCTCCTGGACAGATGCTTAACTGGGTGTACGTGGAGAATGGGGTGCCATTACTGGCCATGCTTGGCTTACACACCCATTGGAGCAGTTAGGGAGCTGGTTAAACATTGTAACTGAAGTCTTCCTGCAGCTAGGTGGGATGGGCAAGTGGTGATTTTCCCAAAAAAAAGATGGCCCCGGGCAGGTAAACAGCATAAATCCACTGTCTTTTGGCTCTTAACTTTTTTATAAGTCATTCTTTTAGAATCAGAAGAAAAATACACAAAACAATTTTGTATACAGTTTCATGGCTATACTGTGAATCTCATATCAGGAGTTCCTATTTATACAGGAAAGAGCCTAGAACAGAGTCCTAAACACCAATTTAAGGCCTGGCTAGAGAGGATAAACATTAAATAATTATCTAATTGTAGTTGTAAGATCTAAAAATGGGAAGTCCAGGAAACTTATAAGATCTGTGATAAGGGAACCTGGCCTGTGTAAGATGCAGGTGCTTTGGAAGACTTTCCTGAGAAAGTTGCTTGCAGAATGAGGCCTTAGGCAAAAAAGACCAGGAGAATGTTTCTGGAAGTATTCAGTAGTTTTTAAGACGAACAGTTTTTTGCCACTTTTTTACATTGTATCTGAAATGTTTACAATTATAAAAGTATATTTATTGTGGATAATTTGGAAAATAAACATTATAAAGAAGTAGCAGAATGATTAATTTTTGGCTTCTGATTTTTTGTAAATAATGTCTTTTACTGGTCCTGCTAAGTAGCTGTGCAGTTTTGGATACCACACTAAACCTATCTTTATCTCTGTTTCCTAATTTTAAAAAGCAAAAGGGGCTTGATGAACTTGGAGATCTTTTTCTGCTTAAAAAAAAGAAAGAAAGAAAATTTGATGACTTTAAGGCAGAGCAGATAGTTTTGCTAAAATTGCAGGTCATATAATGCTTTTGGTCCTGATGATATCTCTGGATTTCTGACTTTTGGCTGAAAAGTCACTTTTCCAGCCGTAGCAGTCCTGCAGGTAACAAAGGGAATGGCTTATGACAAGTGGTGTTCTTCCCATGCCCCGCTTTCTTATTTCCTTTTTTGAGTGTTAATTTTTTTCTTTAGCCTTTAGGTAAAGTATGTGAAATGTTAGGGTTAGGGTTAGATTCTTGATTTTGAAGTTAGAAATCTGTAGGCTACTTGTGCATTTGTGATACTGTTTTGTGTACGAGTATAAGTGGGGTCCTTGAAAAAGTTCATGGAAAATGCATATTATGAAAAAACCATGCATGGATTGCAAAATTTTTTTGCACCAAAATAAACTCTTACTAACTTGTTATAACATGTCCAAACAGGATGTAGTTTGAGGCACCAAGAAGGATAAGACATTAGTTTAAAAAGAGCCCTTATCAGAGCAGCATGAATTCTGCTAAAACTGAAGCAAGAACAAACATCAAACTGATGGTGAAGCGTGGGTGGAAGAATGGTGGAATCACTGATGCTTTACAAAAAGTTTATGGGGACAATGCCCCAAAGAATCCACAGTTTACAAATGGAACATTTTCAGAAGACGATATTGAAGATGAGGCCCTGAGTGATAGACCATCAATTTGCCAAGAAAAAAATTAATCTTGTTCATGCCCTAATTGAAGAGGACTGATGATTATCAGCAGAAGCAATAGCCAACATCATAGACATCTCAGTTGGTTCGGCTCACACAATTCTGACAGTTGAGCAAACTTTTCATTCAATGGGTACCAAAAATGTGCAGACAAGAGCAGAGCTTTTAATGGAAATTTTAAACAAGTGGGATCAGGATCCTGAAGCATTTCTCTGAAGAATTGTGGCAGGACATGAAACACGGCTTTATCAATACATCCTGAAGACAAAGCACAATTAAAACTACCAAGGGTGGAAGTGGCATAGTCAAAGCAAAAATGGACCAGTCAAGAGCCAAGGTCAAGGCAACAGTTTTTTTTGGATGCTCAAGGTATTTAGCTTGCTGACTTTCTGGAGGACAAAAGAATTATAATATCTGCTTATTATGAGTGTTTTGGGAAAGTTAGCCAGAGCTTTAGCTGAAAAACACTTAAGGAAGCTTCACCAGGGAGTCCTTCTCCATCTCGACAACGCTCCTGCTCATTCCCCTCATCAAACAAGGGCAACTTTGTGAGAGTTTCCGTGGGACATGATTAGGCATCCAACTTACAGTCCTGATTTGGCTCTTTCTGACTTTTGTTTCTTAATCTTAAAAAATCTTTAAAAGGCACCCATTTCTTTCAGTTAATAATGTAAAAAATTCTGCCTTGACATGGTTTAACTCCCAGGACCCTCAGTTCTTTAAGGATGGACTAAGTGGCTTGTATCATTGCTTACAAAAGTGCCTTGAATTTGGTGGAGCTTATGTTGAGAGATAAAGTTTATATTTTTAGTTTTTATCTTTTTTTTTTTTTTGTCTTTTTTTTGTGACCGGCAACGGATCGCAACCCTCAGTGTCGCGCCCGTACCGGACCGGGACCGGCAACGGGATCGCAACCCTCGGCGTCGCCCCCGCACCTCGTTCAGCCAGTGAGCGGCCGGTCTGTATGTGGGATCCGAACCCTCGGCGGGAGCGCCAACCGCACTTCCCAAGCGGCGCACTGTAGCAGTGCGCCACCGGGCCGGCCCTTAATTTTTATCTTTAAATCCATTTTTCCATGAACTTTTTGAAGTCCCCTTGTATTAAAATTTGTAGGTAGTTACCTTATTAGCAATTAAAGTGTTTTTTATAATACATTTTAGGAGGACAAGGTCTTGAATGTTTTAAATATGTATTTGATTAAGGATATTTTAGATTCCTGGTTTAAAAAAGCCTGTGATAGGAAATGTTAAAGTAAAGGCTATTAAATTTTGGCAAAGCTAACGTGTCTGTAAGTTTAAAAAAAAAATCATTTTAAGATGTCATGAAATAAAAATATCTCAACAGTAACTGTCCCAAAGTATCTTAAGTCTACACCAGATCAATAAAATACAACTGCTTGAAGGCAGATTGTTTTTTATATCTCCATTTCTGTATTCTTTCAAGGAATAAAAATGTTGGGGAAAAGTTGCATGTTGAATTTATATGTGTATCTTACTAAAGAAAAACAGTGAATCTTCCTGAAATAGTGATTTAGTCATCATCCCTACTTGTTAATTTTTTTTTTTCTAGTTTCTTATTTGCTTACAATATAAAATCCAAATTATTTCAGACTGACCTTCTGCTCTGGCCCAGTCTGCCTTTTTTGTCTCATTCACTCCCTGCTACTCTTTATTAGCCTAAGTCACCAAAATATCCAATTGTGGGCTTGGGTTCATAATCCTTAGACCTATACTGTTGACTACAGTAGCTACTACCACATGTGGCTGTTGAGCATTTAAAATGTGGCTAGTATGAACTGAGTTTTGCTATAAAGTGTAAATTACATGCCAGATTTTGAAGGTAGTACAAAAAGAAGAATGAAATATCTCATTATGCTTTAAAAATATTGGTTACATATTCAAATGATACTGTTTTAGATAGAAAGGATTAAAGAAATATATTCAAATTAATATAACTTGATTCTTTTTACTTAATGTGGCAACTAGAAAATTTTAAGTTTAAAATTATACATTGTACGGGACAGTTCTGCCTTTGACTTTCCTTCCCCAGGTTCTTTGGCCATCAGAATGCTTTGAAATCTAGTGTAAGTCCTATCTCCTCTATGAAGCCTTCCTCAGTGGCCCAAGCCTAAAAGTTAGCTCTTCTCCTGCGTCATTATTTGAAGGAAGTATATTGGTTTTTCTTGTACGATATATTTGGTTTCTTTACTACAGACCTCTCAGAGCTTTTAGTATACTAATACACTTAGTGAAACTCCAGTATAGTTTTCCTAATTATACATTACCATAGAACCCTATGTTTTTTCTGTTAACAGAAGTTACACATATTTGTGGTTGAAACTTCAAACAATACAGACATGAAGTAGAAAGCAAAAGTCTTCTTTAATCCTACTTTGCCCCTCCAAGATTATTACCACTCTTAAAAGTATAGAGATAAGTATAATCTTTCTTTTCCTTTGCCTTCACTTCTTTATTCTCTTTCCCCCTCGTCTTTTCCAAAAACGGGGTCATACTATGCATTTGTTTGCTGTCGTGAGAGTATTAAAAACAAAAGAAATTAAAGTTTAAGTAGTCTTACACTGTCATTACAAACTCCATGGTGGCTGAATTTTGTCCTAAAGTATGTTGTATTGGCAACAGAACAAATGCAGTGCTTTGTACAAAGTAAGTGTTCAGATATGTGGGTCTGTTGATGGCAGAAGGGTCCAGAATACGCTACTGTGGCATAAAAATTATTTTGAGCTAAAGGCATTTGCGAATAGGCTTTTTTGTGAACTCTCTTATCTGCTTAAATGTACAGCCTCCCAAAGGACCTCAGTTGTCATAAATCTCCCTGGGAGTTTTGCAACCAGGGAAGATAGTCTTTGGAGAGAATTCTGTACCACACCTACACAGATGTCACAAAACTATCATATCTCCATCTGTTCTTTTAAGGGTCCTTTTATCTTTCCTAAAACTTGTTTTTGTGTTAGTACCCTAATAAGATGGCATAAGATGGATTCTATCTGCCTTGAATCACGTTTTTTTGGTGGGGGGGGCGCGGTGTGAACTCCCGGTACTTACTTGAACCAAAACCTGTCATTTCTCTTCCTAATCTGTTTGTCAGTTCTTTCTCCATATGTAAAATGGGGATACTCATGGTTACTGTGAGGACTAAATAAATGAGTGCAGTTAAGCACTTTACACCGTGCTTGGCACTTAGCAGCTTAATGAATGTTAGTGGAGGTGGATATTGGTGAGAGAGAAATAAGTTGGAAAGACTTTTATCTTGAAAAGCAAACTTCAGTGGCTGCATATATAGGGTCCTTGAAAATTAAATCTAATCCTGATACTTCTTAAAAGTCTGCATTATTTTTATGTTGTTAATATTCACATTTGAGTTTCCAAAGTATTTATTTATATTATCAGTACTGGCAAATTGACATAGGAGATTTTGTTGCTTTTCCTGTTTTGTACATCAAGAATCTGAGGCTAATGAAGGTTAATTGTCCCAGCAAGGTCAAACGAGTAAGTGTAAAAAGTAAATAGAATCAGACTTTTCCTTCTTATCTCAGAATGGGGGACAAGGAGCTCAAAGTTAAGTATAAAGTGAAGTCAAGGACTCCAGAGTCTAAAGAAAGTCTCAAGCATTTAGTGGGCCAGAATCCTTTAAAGGACTTATAGAGATATGTTAGAATCAGGTCAGAAGTTGAGAGGTAGGGGAACTGAGCACAGTAGTCACTGCAGTGGCTAGTTTTGTAGTTTTTTCTCACTTCTCCCTCCTTGGGGTGTCCTTCCCTCAGTTGCTTAGTGTGGGGAGGCGTAAGAGAGCCGGTCCTGGAGGTTAAGAATACTAGCAGACATGGAGAGGAACTTCTTATTACCTCGGTGATATTCATTATGTAGCTGACTGCTTTATCTGTGCCTGTCTGAGCAAGGGATAAAGAAAATTAGAAATCTCAGTATGGGCTGGCCAGTTAGCTCAGTTTGTTAGAGCATGGTGTTACAACACCAAGGTCAAGGGTTCAGATCTCTGGACCAGCCAGCCACCAAAAAACCCCGAAAAACAGAAAACAAAACCTCAGTGTTGACAGAGGTAGTAGAATAGTCGGTATTTGTTTTGAGTTTCTTTTAGTTCAGGTGGGTAATGCAGAACAAAACCAGGCTTCTGCCACCTTGCCAGGGCTAGCCTGCTAGAGAGGGGAGCAAACGTAGTTAGGAGAGGTGGAGCTGAAGCAGATCTTTAGGTGGGGAAATGTGCAGTAGGTAATAGAAGACCCTTGTCCTCTCAGTCACCAAAGAGCTCCACTTGTCCCCAGGAGAAAAGCTATCATTTGGCTGCCTGTGATACAGAGAAAATATGGTCCATATAAGCCAGGGAAGGAGCAAAGTGCTCAGGTACTGAGAGAGCTTGCTCCAGTCTCCTTCATTTCTCCCCAGTAGATCAGACCACACCCCTTTCCCCAGCTGAACTCTCTTGGACCATGGCCAAGCCTGAATTTGGAGAGGAAGAAGATTGTAATACTAAAGATTAAAATTTTAAACTGCGATAGGTTGGATTGGACTAGACTTTTTAATAACTGTAAGCTACTGGAAAGCTATAGGAATTTTTCAAGATGTCCTTAAAAGGTAGAAAAGGAAGATTTGACCAGCCACAGTTGAGGATAGGGTCTGGAGAAAAATAAAATCTACTTCTCATTGTTTGTATCAATTTTAGACTCTTTATTAAGGTTATGTAAGTATCACCTTAAGTTCCTACTGAAGCCCCTTGGACATCAAATCCCGTTCTCTATTCTCTATATGAAGCTATATTTTATACATGACTATTTGATCTTCTCAGTGGTTCTATTTCCAAGTGCATTCTAATTCTGCTTAATGTAATTTTACCATTAAGTATGTCTTACTTAGTTCTATTTCACATTTATAAACTGTATATTATATGATAACCGTTTTAATTGGAACATTAACTTAGATATCTTATTCTTAAGTTTTTATGGAGTTGATGTTTTTTAAATCTTGGAAACATGAAATAAAAGCGACTCAAAAACCACTAGTTTGGGCCGGCCCAGTGGCGCACTGCTACAGTGCGCCGCTTGGGAGCGCGGCGGCACTCCCGCCGAGGGTTCGGATCCCACATACAGACCGGTTCCCGCTCACTGGCTGAGCGAGGTGCGGGCGCAGCACCGAGGTTTGCGATCCCGTTGCCGGACATGAAAAAGACAAAAAGAAAAAACAAACAAACAAAAGCACTAGTTTAATATTATATTTTTACTTAGTGTAGGAGATTTTGAGTTTTATGAAATTCTAAATTATCAGCCATTATTCACATAGAAACAGTAAATGGATTTTAGTTTATTTATTTTCAGGTTTTTTTGTGGGGTTTTTTTTTTTTTTTTCCTTTTTGTCTTTTTTCGTGACCAGCAACGGATCGCAACCCTCAGTGTCGCCCTGTACCGGACCGGGACCGGCAACGGGATCGCAACCCTCGGTGTTGCACCCGCAGCTCGCTCAGCCAGTGAGCGGCCGGTCTGTATGTGGGATCCGAACCCTCGGCGGGAGCGCTGCTGCGCTTCCCAAGCGGCGCACTGTAGCAGTGCGCCACCGGGCCGGCCCCTTGTGGGTTTTTTTTTTTAATTTAATTTAATTTTATCAATATACAATGTGGTTGATTATGGTGGTCCATTACCCAAACCTCTCTCCCCCCCCTCCTGAATTTTAACTTAAAGAATGTAGAGCAATAAAATACGTGATTGAGATAAGTTAAATAACATTTAACATATTTTCTTTGTGCCAGCCCGTATTGTAAACCCTGCATATTGAATCCATTTAATCCTTACAAGTATTCTATGATACAGGTCCTGTATCAGTTCCCTTTTACACATGAGGAAACTGAGGTTACATAGGTTAATAACTTTTCACGGGTTGGACAGCTTGTAAGGGACAGAGCTGGGATTCAAACCCAGGCAATCTGACTTTAGAGACCATGCTTTTAACCACAGAATTATATTAGTTCTCAAATAGAGTAGGATAATTTTGGGGGTGGGGGGCAGTTTTCTGGTATAGGGATGGAACTCTGGACCTTGTTACCAGCATCATGCTCTAACCAACCAAGCTAACTGGCCGGCCATAGTAGGATAATTTTAAGATGACGATGCGTAGTACATACACATATGTATTTTACTTTATTTTTGCCTGTTTTTATTGCCTGTTCTCTGCGTAGAGAGATGAATTTGCCTGTGTTTGCTGTAGTACCTGAGATACCTGGTAAAACATTATCTACACTCAGAGTCTAAATATATATATTTAACAGGTTAAATTGACTTTCAACAATTATTTAATTCCTTCTTTTTGATGTTTAAAATGTGTTGGAAATTTTTTCATAGGTAACTTTTGATTGGTATTCTTTGGCTTGATTGATTTTTCTTCCTTTGCATTGTAACAACATTTTGAAAGGAGATCAGTGGAATACTGTTGCCTTTTAAACATTTATCCAAAACCCTTCCTATATATTTTTTTAAAAATTAGTGCTTTATGTTTTTTCTTATTTCTGAGATACATACACATTTAATTGATGGCCATGCAGACAAGCCTTATTTCACAGCTTTATCATGAGTATTACTCTTAAAATAGTTGAAGTTAGGTAGATGTCTGCATAACATAATTGTGTTATTTGTATTATTTCTCAGAATACATTTAAAATCTACCCTGTGTGGGGGGGTAACTCAGGGATTTTCTTAGTGACTTCTCCTGAGGAAATCAGCCGGCCCCCCAGGGCACACCTGTGTGTCTCCGAGTGGACACTCATTTCATTTGTGGATGGTCATTGTGTAAAGCCTGGACGTTGGGTTTTAGTCACGTAGGTTTTGAAACCCTGAGAAACCGAATGTCTGCATCCCCTTTCCAAGACATGCACATGCCAGTCTGTCTGGGTCGTCTCAGTTGCACCTGCTATAGTGCCCAGGCTTCTTGGAGCTGGTCACCATTTGTTACTATCATTTTCTTGAATATAAGTAATTTCTCTTTTTAATTTCTCTACTCCCCCTCCCCCCCAAAAGAAAAGTGCCTGCTATATTGGCATTATTCTTGGGACTTTTACTCTTTTTAAAACCTTACTGTGTCTTTATTATAATAGTTTGTCTTTATTGTTACTTTTGTATTAGGAGTTAACCTAATTTTAGAATTTATATTTGGTAATGCATCTCTGTTTTTTATGGCCCTTCTGCTCTCAGGATGGAGGTAACACATTAAAGCTCCTATTCGTGTCAGGATTTCTTTTATTTATATCTTACTGCAATAAAATTAGTGGCATTTTATTCATAAATATTTGTGAGCCTATTAATTATTAGTTGTCTTCCTGTAGTTTAATCAACAGGTTATTTTCAAGTTGATTTTATGATTATTGAGAAAGCTTTTGCCCTGTTGTGTTCTGTAACCTTTAAAAGAATGGAAAATGACCAAAATCCAAATTAGATTATTTTTAGAGTATTTTTTCAGCAAATTCAATTTATTCTAAACTTTAAATTCAGACCTTTTCTAGTATGGTATTTCATGAAAAGAAAAAAATAAAGATTTGGAATTTTCATTTTCAAAAAGTATTTACCAAATGGAGAAAAACATTTAAAAGCATATTTCATTTCTATAAATTTTACATTTTAAATTACAGTTTTAAAATATAAGGTTATTTTAAATTGTCTCCAGTTTTATTTCTCCATGTGCATTTTAGTTTAATTTCTTATGAGCGTTTTTCTCACAGCTTTGACTGAGGGAAAGGGATGCAGAGATGACTCAGAACCACACACTAGCTACACAGCCGTGATGGGTCTCGTGCAAAAGGCAACGACTCTGCATAGTTAGCCCCAAACCATGAGATTCGGTACGTTTATGTTTGTCTTTACTAACGATGCTTTTAGAAAATAAACATTTTTATTTCAGTAAAGTTTTAGAACATCAGAATCTTTTCTGAGCACCAAGTGGCTAGGTTGGGAAAGTTTTGCAATAATTTGCAGCTGAAATACATGATACATTTTACTCCATTAAAGACTAGTGGAAATGTATCAGCCAGAGTAGCAAGTAATTTTTGTTTTATAAATCAGAGTATCTGTCATCTTGCAGTATTACCAATGCTGTTGTAAATTGAATTTAAAGTGGTATTAAAAAAAACCCTCCTGTTAAACAATTTTTATGTGTTTGTATATCTTA
Organism: Galeopterus variegatus; assembly: GCF_000696425.1. Lineage (NCBI taxonomy): Eukaryota > Metazoa > Chordata > Mammalia > Dermoptera > Cynocephalidae > Galeopterus > Galeopterus variegatus. The sequence goes on along the minus strand of NW_007726701.1, from coordinate 321,654 downwards.
CTACAGATTATGTACAAGTAACATCTAAATAAAATTACACTTTTAACCCTAAAAATAAAATAAAATAAAATAAAATCTACCCTGTGAGAGAACAAGAAGAAAGAAAAAAAGAAAAACTACTGCCACATCAATTGAAAACGAAAGTGAATAAGACCATCTAAGGGGCAGTTTTTGGAGTCAAATAGTTTTTTTAAAAAATCTTACTACTGGGCCGGCCCGGTGGCGCACTGGATAGTGCGCTGCTTGGGAAGCGCGGCGGCGCTCCCGTCCGAGGGTTCGGATCCCACATACAGACCGGCTCCCGCTCACTGGCTGAGCGAGGCGCGGGAGCAACACCGAGGGTTGTGATCCCGTTGCCGGTCCCCGGTCCGGTATGGGGGCAACACTGAGGGTTGCGATCCGTTGCCGGACACGGAAAAAAGACAAAAAAAAATAAAAAAATAAAAAAATAAAAATCTTACTACTTATTATTTTTACCATAACTTAAGAATTTGAAGAAACAAGGTGAGTAAAGCTGAAGTTCCATTTACACATTATACCTGAATGTCTGAATCCAAACTATAAGAAACTTGAAATTAAGTGGGGGAGGGGCAGTATCTAAATAGAAATTGAAAGTTTTGAAAATTTGTCTGTCTTGTTCTAGTTACCTGATTGTGTTTTTTTGTGTATATTCTTCCTTTCCTTCTTGGCTTTGCAACTTTTAAGCTTTTTAAAAAAAGTTATGATGTTTTAAATTTGATGTGTTTTTCTTTAATAATGGACTAAAATAGAATAAGATGTGGGGAGGTAGAAAGAACCTAAACTGAAGGAGGTCAAAAACCAGATGGAAATAGAAAATCCAAAACCTCTAGTAGAATGAAGCTAGAAAGAATGGAATCTAAACACTGAAATTATACATCTGCTAGGCAGCTGTGCATTCTTTATCCATGGGTTCTTCTGCGGAAGTAGCAAAAGAAATTTTGGAAGAAAAACGTCCTAAATAGACTGAGCATATATTCTTATCACTAATTTTGATAAGTATATTCTTAGTTGTATGATGTGTATTTAATTCATCTTTAAGTGAATTGTTCCCATTTCCTAGGAATTCTAAAAATAACAGGTCACTTTTTTGGATTAAAGTTAGGTTTCTTATTTATATAAGAGCTTATTGTTAATGTTATTAATGCTGGAGGCCACAGCCAATGGAGTAAAAGAGGCTAAAGAAAAAAAGGTATAAATATTTGAAGGGAAAGTCAGAATGCATACTCTTTGCCCATGCTTTTTTTGCAGAGCATGTAATCTACCTAGAAAAGCCAGGAGAATCTGTTGAAAAATTTAGGAAATTAATAAACCAGTTCAGTAAGGTAGCTAACACATTGTAAAGGAATAAATTGGTTGGTTCCCTATATGCAAGCATTAGCCATTCAATTTGAGAAGTGTACTGTCAATGTTTGCTCCATTTGATGAGATGTGCCTATTGATCTTTGGACTACATGGCAGTTTCCTGTCCCTAACATGCTTTGAATCATGAGGACAGAGCTCCAGGAAATAAGGCTTCCAATTTTTTTTTCTTTTTTCTTTTTTCTTTTTTTTTTTTTTTTTGTCCTTTTTGAGACCAGCTGCACCGTGCTCAGACAGTGAGCGCTGTGAGCACACCGGTCATCGCTATATAGGATCCGAACCCGCAGTGGGAGCGCTCCCAGCACTGCACTCTCCCGAGTGCGCCACGGGCTCAGCCCAGGCTTCCAATTTTCTGCTTTACCTCAATACAAAAGTCAAATGTTTTGAAGGGCCAACACAAAGATGATTGCTTCATGACAGCCCTGGAGCTCTAAAACGATTTCCTATGATGCCCATGTTATCCTGCTGTTTAAAAAATTTTATTTTCTGGACAACATTCCCTGAGAGAATGTATCACTGAATTCCCTGGAGAGCTCAAGGCCTGGCCCTTACTGTCCTGCAAGAATACCAAAGAGTATACTAAGGAAAACAGAAAAGGGAGCCTCTTAAAACTGACTAGTTTTTAATTTTTTTTTTAAGCAATACATGCTCATAATAAACAATTTAAACAGTACAGAAGAGTGAACTTTTCTTCTTCACTGCCATCTCGTTGCTGTCTCCCTTCTCTCTTTACTTTTCATTGGTAACCACTGTTGCTACTTTATGTATCTCTCTATTTACAAAAATATATCCCCCTGTTTTTGGTGTTTTTTGCTCATGGTGTCATGACTTCTGCGTTGCGGCTTGCTTTTTCACGTAGCATTTCCTATGTCTTCCTGGTTCTTTTTATTTTTTTATTTTTTATTTTTTTTCCTTTTTTTTTTTGTCTTTTCTCGTGTCCGGCAACGGATTGCAACCCTCAGTGTCGCGCCCGTACCGGACCGGGACCGGCAACGGGATCGCAACCCTCCGTGTTGCTCCCACACCTCGCTCAGCCAGTGAGCGGGAACTGGTCTGTATGTGGGATCCGAACCCTAGGCGGGAGCGCCACCGTGCTCCCAAGCGGCGCACTGGGACCGGGACCGGCAATGGGATTGCAACCCTCGGTGTTGCTCCCACACCTCGCTCAGCCAGTGAGCGGGAACTGGTCTGTATGTGGGATCCGAACCCTAGGCGGGAGCGCCACCGTGCTCCCAAGCGGCGCACTGTAGCATTGCGCCACCGGGCCGGCCCCTTCCTGGTTCTTTTTAACCTCTCACCGGGCTTTATTCTCTGCCAGCTCTGCATATTCCTTTTGGCATGCATACCCTTTCTTCCCACTGCTCTCCAACTCCTGAAACTTTTTCATTGTCCCTCCTTTTCTTTTCTTTTCTTTTTTTTTTCCTTTTTGTCTTTTCTCGTGTCCGGCAACGGATTGCAACCCTCAGTGTCGCGCCCGTACCGGACCGGGACCGGCAACGGGATCGCAACCCTCCGTGTTGCTCCCACACCTCGCTCAGCCAGTGAGCGGGAACTGGTCTGTATGTGGGATCCGAACCCTAGGCGGGAGCGCCACCGTGCTCCCAAGCGGCGCACTGTAGCATTGCGCCACCGGGCCGGCCCCTTCCTGGTTCTTTTTAACCTCTCACCGGGCTTTATTCTCTGCCAGCTCTGCATATTCCTTTTGGCATGCATACCCTTTCTTCCCACTGCTCTCCAACTCCTGAAACTTTTTCATTGTCCCTCCTTTTCTTTTCTTTTCTTTTTTCGGGAGCGCCACCGCGCTCCCAAGCAGCACACTGTAGCAGTGCGCCACCGGGCCGGCCCTGTCCCTCCTTTTCTGAACATTGTATTCATGTTCTTGCTTTCAAGGATTCTTAACGTTTTGGGGCAACCTCTGTCCCCCTTCTCAGACTAATGTTTTTAAATGGGTAAAATAAAATATGTAAGATTACAAAGGAAACTAATTATATTGAAACATAGCTATTAAAGTAATTAAAAATTTTTAGGTATAGTAATAGATTTGTTCTTTTATTAAATCATTAAGTAATCCAGTGGTGGATTTTAACAACCCTAATTTTAAATTGTGATGAGCATAAATAGTACTTTGAGTTATCTGCAACAATGTAATTTGTTGAAAATATCTGATTTCTTTTGTTTACAGGCACTGCTAATACTACTGTGGTTCTTGCCTACTCTAATAATTTAAAAAAAATTTTTAAAGTTCAGTTAGAGGTTAGTAAAAATAAAGATGTAGTTTTTTTCCCATCTAAGTTTATGGACCTCCTAAATTATGTGAGTCCATGGGCCCCTGTTTAAGACCTGCTGTACCTGAAACTTGATTCACACCATTAACTCTTTTGTAGCCCACTCAAGTGGTGTACTTTTCTCTACCAGACCGCCTTACCTTTGGGCCTGGAGGTGGGTTTTCCTCCTTTGCCCCACTTGGCTACTTCCAGATCATTCTCCTTCATACCTTCCTTACCATCAAACAAAACACATGATTCTCAATCCCGTGTCATCAGAGAATACCACCTATTCCTACTGTTCCGTGCAGTTTTCCATGGAGCCTTGGCTTACTCCCCCTTATTCCATGAAGATTTTATTTTATATGTCTCATTGTCTCCAATGCCATTATTCTAATTCCTGATGATTTCAACATCCAGGTGGGTGACTTTCCCACTATCTTCCTGGCCTATGTTTCTTGATCTCCTCCAGTGTCCTCCACCCTACTCAGCCACCCACAGTCATACCCAGATCTGTTATACAGTAATAAAAAATAATAATTACTGTGATGCCCGCCATAATTTCAGTTTCAAGCATCCTACTCTCTGATCATCACTTCTCCTCCTTCCAGCTCATGGAAAGTACCAACAGTCCTCTTACCTCACTGGGACCTAGAGCCCATTTATCCTATTTTCTTTTCGCTCTTCCTCACCATACTCCCACCTTATGTCCTCACCCTTCTCCTTATTCAGTTTAATTTCTGTTGTTAGCCATAATTTTTCCGTTGCAAATATTGTCAACACCCTTGCCCTTACTTGCTTCGTTGCTTAGTTGAGAAACCCCAGTGCTGGTTAAATCCAATTGTGCCTACTCTACTCTTGTACTTTTCTTCTTTTTTAATTGTGGTAAAAAAAAAAAAAAAAAACATGTAACATAAATGTACACTCTTGGGCTTGTGGGTTAGCTCAGTTGGTTAGACTGCAGTGTTTATAACACCAAGGTCCAGGGTTCAGATCCCCATACCTGCCAGCCACTACCCACCCCCCATTTACCCTCTTAACAATTTTAAGTGTACAGCACAGTATCTTTAATTATATACCCCTCGTTACAGATCTCTAGAACTTTTTCATCTTGCCTTATTGAATCTTTGTATCCAGTGAACTCCCAGTTTTCTCCCGCAAGCCCTTGGCAGTTACCATTCTACCGTTCTATTATCTGTCTCTATGAGTTTGATTGGTTTAGATACCTCATATAAGTTGAATCATGCAGAATTTGTCTTTTTATGATTGGCTTGTTTCACTTAGCATAACATCTGCCTGGTTCATCTGTGTCGTAACATGTGACAGGATTTCCTTTTCTTAAAGCTGAACAATGTTCCATCGTGTGTGTGTATTTATATATATGCACACTACATTTTGCCTATCCATTCATCTGTTGATAGACACTTAGGTTGGTTCCACACCTTGACTAATGTGAATAGTGCTGCAGTGAACATGGGTGTGCAAATATCTCTTTGAGATCCTGCTTTTAATTCTTTTAGATATATACCTAGCAGTGGGATTGCTAGATCATGTGGTAGTTATATTATTAATTTTTGGAGGAATTCCATGCTGTTTTCCATAGTGGCTGCACCATTTTACAATTCCATGAACAGGGTGTAAGTGTTGTGATTTCTCCACATCCTCACCAGCACTTCATATTTTCTGGTTTTGGGGTTTTTTTTTTTTTAAATATATATTTTTTTGTAGTAGTCATTTTAACTGGTATGAGGTGATATTGTGGTTTTGATGTGCATATCCCTGCTGATTAGTGATGTTGAGTATCTTTTCATATTTTCTTGTTGGCCATTTGTATACCTTCTTTGGAAAAATGTCTAGTCCTTTGCCCATTTTTAAATCAAGTTACTTGTTTTTGTAGTTGTTGTTCTTGAGTTGTAGAGGTTCTTTATCTGTTCTGTATATTAATCCCTTATCTGATATATGGCTTGCAGATATTTTCTCCCATTCCATTGATTGCCATTGCAGTCTACCTTGGTTTCATTCTAGTCTTGGTTGATTGTTTCATTGGCTGCACAGAAGTTTTTAAGTTTGTTGTAGTCCCATTTGTCTATTTTTGCCTTTGTTGCTTGTTCTTTGGTGCTATAGCCAAAATGTTGCTTTGCCTCCACAGATTTGTCACCTCTTTTCCCTGGGTGATGGAGCTGCCAAAGATTACTCAATGCCCATCTCTTCTGAGCAGTGAGAAGCCCCGAAAAGAGGTTAATCTGCCATAACCCTCAAGAGAGAGGCATTCCTTCCATCTGGGAAATTAACCACAAATTGGGGTTCTCTTCCTGCATTTATGCTCTAGACCAGGAAGTTACAGGAAGAGAACATAGGTGGGGTTTTTTCTAAGTACAGTTTAACAAGTTTAACAGTAGACATTCCAATGCAATTTTCAAGAAGTTAAGTTGGTCCACCAACAAAAGCTTGATCTTAGTAAACATTCTCTTCTTATAGCAATTTCCCAGTATCTTTACATATCAAACAGTAACCTCACTGTCTTTGAGCCAGCAACCTTGCTGTGTTACAATTCTTTATCTAACAACAGAGACTATATAGCCTGGAGAAAATTTCCAGTTCTTTGCAGGGTCAATATTTGAAACTGCAAGGCTTTGGAAAACCAGGCCCTGTGAAGTACATTTGTTTTATGCATACTTCACACCAAGAAATCATTGCCAAATCCAGTGTCATGAAGCTTTTCCCCTATGTTTTCTTCCAAGAGTTTTATAATTCCAGGTCTTATGTTTAGGTCTTTAATCCATTTTGAGTTAATTTTTATATGTGGTATAAGGTAAGGGTTCATCTTCATTCTGTTGCATGTATATCCAGTTTTTCCAGACCATTTGTTGAAGAGACTATCCTTGTGAAGTAGAATAGTTGATACTGGATTAAAAAATGGATTAAATAAATTGAATAGGAGCACAGAAACAGAGTCAAACTTTAAATTTAGCATTTAATAGACCAGGAACAACACACCAGTGGAGAAGGAGTTATTAATAAATGTTTAGATTACTTGGATTTTAGTTTGAAAAATTATTAACATTTACATAGTAAAAAGCAATAAAGTAAATTTAACCCAGAAGGTAACAGAGGAGTACAAGATAACATAACCAAACAGTTGGAAGCTTCAGTTTAAAATAAAATACAGATTTGTAGGGTAAATACTTAGATGAGGAGTAAAAGGCACAAATAGTAAAATCATCACATGTAGAAGTGCTATGTGTATTTAATCCTGGTTAAAATAATCCTAAGGTTACATTGCATACCTATTAAACTGGCAGAGGTATATGATATGAGGAAACAGCATGTCTATTTTGCCAATATTGTTATAAATTGGTTCGATCTTACGGGAAAATAATTTGACTCAAACAAATGTTTTAGGGCCGGCCCGGTGGTGCACTGCTACAGTGCGCCGCTTGGGAGTGCAGCGGCTCTCCTGCCGAGGGTTCAGATCCCACATACAGACCGGTTCCCGCTCACTGGCTGAGCGAGGTGCGGGAGCAACACCGAGGGTTGCGATCCCGTTGCCGGTCCCGGTCTGGTACGGGCGCTACACTGAGGGTTGTGATCTGTTGCCGGACACGAAAAAAGACAAAAAAAAAACAAAACAAAAAAACCCCCCAAAAAACCCCCAAATGTTTTAGGGGAAAGGGAAGTGAAGTGCCATGGGGCTAAGGGGTTTGATCTTGAAATTTCTGCTGAATGATGGCATGGTCTAGGATTTTTTCAGGGGAGTTTAGGCATAAGGTGAGTAACTGGTGACCCAAGGCAGAATTTCATAGTACTTATTTGTTATAATTACTCTTGTATTAATAAAATTTTTAAAAGAATTTTATTCCAGTAAAGCATACATTGAACTAAAATATATTCCATTTAAAATGGGATGGAAGTGAACTTTTATATTTGGCTAAGTGGTGTAGGATGAAAAATCTTTAGACTTCTTTTTACCAATTTCATCCTAAGCCCTATCTCATTATACATGATTGAAATACAAAAAGTTGTTCACAAATTTTGTTCACAAATCCTGTCTCCTTAGTGCCCCCAAGTTTAGGAGACAATAGTATAGAGGATTGGTCTTGGGACTGAAGTGGAGACACAGACTCCTGGAGGCACACAAGCACATGGATAGTTTTAAGTGAATCAGTTTCCAAATTCTAAACTTCCACATGTGCTTTTACCTAAGATTGATCTTCCTTTGAACCAGTCTTTCAAGTGGTTTCTCCTTTCCCACATTCCTTTCCACCATGGCCTTTTCCATCATAAAAAAGAAGGGCACAACTCTTCCCTTGTCCCTATTCTTACCACGGTGCATTTGCCCTGTAATGGAAGAACCTTAGGAATGAAAAGGGTGTCAAGACAATTCCAGTACAGCAAGAGAGTGGTGCCAGGACAACTGGATATCCAATTGCAAAAGAATGAAATTGGACTTCTACCTCACACCATATACATGTAAAATGGTGCAGCTGCTTTGGAAAACAGATTAGCAGTTCTTCAGGAAGTTAAACATAGAGTTACCACCCAGCAATTTCACTCCTTGGCATATATCCAAGAGAATTAAAAACATGTTCACGCAAAAATTTGTACATGAAAGGTCACAGCAGCATCATTCATAATAGCCAAGTGGTGGAAACAACTCAAATGTCTATCAACTGAATAACAGATAAACAGAATATGGTCTGTCAGTGCAGTGAAATATTCACCTGTGAAAAGAAATGAAGTACTGACTCATGCTGCAAAACATCATGCAAAGTGAAAGAAGTCAGTCACAAGAGACCACACATTGTATGATTCTATTTAAATGAAATGTTTAGAAAAGACAAATCCATAGAGAAAGAAATGTAGATTAGTGGGCTGGGGGGCAGGGGGACGTTGGGTATAAGAGTTAATGGTTACAAAGTTTTTTTGGGGGGGTGTGATGAAAATGTTCTGAAATTAGATAGTGGTGGTGGTAGTTGCACGACTTTGTGAATATGCTGTTAGTCACTGAATTGTACACTTTAAGAGTAGATTTTATGGTATGTGAATTATATCTCCAAAAACAGAGCAGAACCTTGGACCCCCAATCAAAGTGGCGATTCCAAAAACTGGTGTTAGTGTTAATAAAGTAAGTGGCCCTAATCTTTGGGGAACAAATCTTTTCTTGGTTTCCAGTTTTTTGCTTCTAACACAATTGAAGGGATTTTTCAATTCCAGTATTCAAAAATAATTTGTTAGTTGCTAAATCAGTAAAAACACGAGAGTACAAAAAGTTCATGAAAAAATTCATATTGTCTTATAATTCTGTTTTTTCCACGAACTTTTTGAAGTACCCTTGTATTTTTGATGGTAAATCACTATGGGATAGATATTTCAACAGGTAATTCTGAAGGAATTAAAAAAATTATGTGACCTGACTGACAAAATTCCTTTCATTCCTGTTCATCCGTTTATGTGAACAAGATTTCTCTCAGTATTTTCTTAAAACACACACACAGAAAAGTAGAAATAAATTCACTGAATTGTGTCTCAATTTAGCAGTAATTCAAACTGATACATAAACTAATTGAAAAAAAGCCCCATCCATGTCATTAAGAGGTACATTTCCAGTAAAATTTTTATCTTTAATTACTTGTTAGATCTGTAATGTTTGAAATTTTAAGTCAATTGTGTACTTTTAATAATTGTTATGAAAATTGAATCCCAAATAATTTTTTAAACACTTAAGGATTTTTTTATGGTCAAAGGAAATTTAAAAAATTTTTAAATTTAAACTTCAGACATGTATGACCAAGTGTCATATATTAATATGATTTTAAAGTGTTAGAAGTTATTATATGCGGGGCAAATGTAGTAAAGGTAGGGGTTCAAGGCGATAAAAATGAAGTATTCATTTTAAAATGGATCATGGTGGGTGTCTGATCACAAAAGCATCTGGATTCTGTTGAACAGATTTAAGAGTGGTATTTTAGATTTATTAAAATGTCAGTATTTATAATGTGCCGGTGATCATATTCTTTGCATTTATCTGACTTGTAAAAGATTTTAGGTGTCAGCTTAAAAATGTGTGAGGAGTTATGTAGGTTTTCACAATTACATTTGGGGATACATGAGCCAAAAAAAGAAATTGAAGACCAGTGGTCAAATGCTTTGTATGTTAGGTAAATTCCAAGTTCAAATCCTGTCTCTGTTGCTGTTGCCTGTGTAACTTTAACCTCTGTAGGCAGTTTTTCCATTTCTAAAATCAGAGATCCAGCTCACTGGGCTATTGTAAGGATTGAATAAGATCAGGTAAGGAAAATATTTAGCACAGCACCTAGCATTTAGTACGAGTCATTAATGTTTATTGGACGATTACTACGTAGCAGGCAGTTTTCTAAGTGATTTACGCACATTATTGCTTTTGCCATCCTTCAGTCTTTGAGGTAGGAGCTACTATTCCTGTTTTGCATGAAGAGGGTGAGAGAACAGGCTTATGCTCTGGAGAGCAACATAGTTTATTGGTTAGGTGTACCCATTCAAACCCAAATACCTGAGTTTGAATCCTGGCTTTTGCCGTTACTTAGCTGTGTGACCTAACTAAGTCATATAACTGTTCTGTGCTCAGTTTCCCCATGTATGTAAATGGTTAATAGTACCTAAATCAAGGATTAACTTATTTATTATTATATCTAGCACAGTTCCTTGACAAAAATATTCTCTGAACTGTATTCAATATTCCACATTCTGTTCAATAGCCCACTACCCTGTTTCCTTCTGATAAGTTTTCCCCCACCTCTACTTTTCAATCCCATTCTTTTTTGGTCTTTACCATAGTCTTTTCTCCAGATATTGTATGTCCTTTGATCATCTTCCTGACTGATTTAAACATAGCGCGTGCACACACACACACACACTCACAGTGGTATGGACAGGACGAAAAAAAGTAAGTTGAATCTGTGTTTTGGAATTCGAGGGTTTTGTATTTAGTTGACTTACTAGAAGAGGAAGAAGAAAAGCTAAAAAGTATAGCATTGGGCCAGAATATCATTAAGCACCAAAATCACATGTATAGTGAAGGACACCTGTATTTTTATTTTATCTATGTAGGGGGCAGGATTTTTGATTTTTTGATTACACATTTGCCCATTGACAGATTATTTTTTTAACATTGTAGAACAGTATTCAGTTAATTTAAAATACAAAACAGCCAATTATGTAGTATAGTGTGTGTTAGTTTTCTACTGCTGCACTAACAAATTATCACAAACAGTGGTTTGAAGAAGACAGATTTTCTATCTTGCAGTTTTGTAGGTCAGATGCCCAGCATAGGTGTCAGCAGGCTAAAATCAAGGTGTCTGCAGGGCTGTGTTCCTTTCTGGATGCTCTAGGGGAGTATCTGATTTTTTGTTCCAGCTCCTAGAGGCTGGGTGCATTCCTTGGTTTGTGACCCTCTTCCTGCCCATCTTCAAAGCCAGCTAGGTCTCATCTCTGACCTTTTGTCATCTCTTTCTCTCTCCAACCGTAGCTGGGAAAGATTCTCCGCTTTTAAAGACTCAGGATTAGATTGGGCCCAACACAATAATCCAGAATAATCTCCCCATCTAAATTTTGAGTCTTTAGTTACATCTGAAAGTCCCTTTTGCCATTTAAAGTCACATATTTACAGGTTCCAGGGGTTAGGATGTGGACGTCTTTGTAGGGGCCATTATTCTGCTACTACAGTTGGGTTTTAGCTATGTAACTTTATCTACAGTATTTATTTTAATAAAGGTAAGGACTGTACAGTAGTGGTTAAGTGGTGTGAGACCTGGATTGAATCTTGTTCTGCTATGTATCTGTACTGTGACTTTAGGTAGGTTTCTTCTCTGATCTTGATAAAATAGGGGTAATAATGCTTACCAGTCTGTATGGATATAGAAATAATAGTTTGGGGATATAGACTGGAGTCAAGAGACTTTTACCAACCTCTTTGTGTCAGTCTCAAGTAAGAAAATATATGGTCCACCTAACTCACAAGGTTGTTGTGAGGATTAAATTAAGTCATGAATGTAGAAGTGCTCTGAAATGTATAAAAATTATATAAAATTTTGTTAGTATTATATTAGAGTGCCTTTTCAGTATTCAGTGGTGAGAAAATTGAGTACATCCTTTGATACTTGGCTAGCAAATCTTTTTGCAGGTTTCTATTTTTCTTTTCCAGATTTTCATACTTACTTATCACCTTTATTAATTTAGGGTAAATGAAAAGATAATATGAGAATTAAAAAGTACATAACTTGCATGATTCTTTTAGCCATGAGGATTTAAAATTCAGGGTTATCTAGATTCTTCTATTAATTTCTAATTACTTTCTCAAGACTTCTTACAAGCTAATTACTATCTTTATTGTAGAAGCAAAAAAAATAGTAAGTCTACAATGTAGTAGTAAGACTAAATGTTCTTACAACCTGAGCTGCTTTTTTAATTTTGGGTAGTGGACATTTTATTCCAGTTGCAAAGTCGTCATTTATAATTGGCTTGTCTACTCAGTGTTTGATACAAAAATGTCACTGTATGTTAAGCAAAAATAATTTTTAAAAAATGATTTGATTTCTTGTTTTTTCATAGTGAATAGATCTTTTTCCTAAGCAGCACAAAGATGCCATTTTGAGAGGTTAAATTACTTTCTAAATGTTGCTGTGAAGGAGAGAAGGAAAAGAGATCAAGTTACACATTCTTTGTTCCAGAGCCTACCATTGCACTGGCGAGGCTACAATATGCTTTTCCCACCGTATCTTCAACGCTGCCCCCACCTAGGGAGCAAGAGAATTAGATAATTTCACTGAGAGGGCCCCCAAAAGAGAATCATTTTAACTTAAATATTTGTGAAAGTTGCCACTTATTTTTTCTTTTAAAGGTTTTACTCTTAACATAATTTCAAGTAAGCCAAAAGATTATTTTTTGTATATTCAGAGGTATTTTTAAAAGATGATGTTTTCTTTGAGAGGCCTAAAAGTTATATTTTAGTAGTTCAGTTAAACATAAATTGATGTCAAATTAATACTGAGTTAGATTTAGAGAGTATTTTTACTTGTATTTTGAGACGGTGAAAAAGTAACTTTCTTGGCATAAAATGGCATGAATTGGATTGTTTGTGGGTATCAAAAAACGGTGGTAAAAAGTCCCCAAAAAAGTTACAGTATTTTTGTTCTCTTTCCTTGCTGCTCTTAGATAAGTGAACTTTAAAAAGAGTTTTCACATTAAAACTGTCATGAATATCCCAGTGCCATATTCTGAAAGTTAATTTGACTGTGTTATGTTGTAGTTTTTCCCAGTTCGGTTTTAGTTAGAACATAAGCTTTTTTTAACCTTTAAGGAATCATTTAAACAATTTTGGTTATTAAAATTTGTATTTTATAAAAATGTGTTTGTATGTAGCTGGCATTTCTGAGGCTGTAAGAAGCTTAACCATTATTTATAAACTGATTACACCTCTATCAGTCCATTAAGAAATGTTCATTTTTCCCCCTCATTGCTAGGTCATTTTAAGAATTAATAACGTTCACCAATTTGCTTAATACTCTTCTAAAGAAAGTCACTTTAATTAGTAATCAGAATTATATCATAGAAATATAATCACATCTATATCAGTCTTTTCAGTAATTTGAGAGTAGGTACTGTATTTTCTTAACAGAATGTTGTCCCAGTATACTTTTTCCAAAAGAGAAAGGGTACAGCCTGTAAAACTTTGTGGTTGGGCATTGGGACTTGATGTTCTCTTTTGTCCTGTTCATACAGGTTTTATTCTCTCTAGCTCATGATTTAGTTCTCACTTATTTACATATTTTTGCCCAATAATTTGATGTCATGCTTGGCTTTCTGCGCTGCAGCTCCAGTTCCCTGGCCTCGTCTTTACTTCTCTGTTCTGCCCTGTCCCCTTGCTCACCCTTCTCGTGTAAGTCTAGACTTCTTCGAAGGCTCAGCCTAAGTCTTACCTCCTCCATGAAACCTTCATGTCATTTGGGCTCTTGGTAGTTTCCTCCTTTTGGGGGCTTCTCTAGAGCTTGTAATGCCAGCTTGTACTGTTACTCTTCTTCTCAAGTGTTTGTTCTCTGTGTCTAATTAGATTTCAGGCAGTGATACTATCTACCATTTGTGTACCTACGGTATGCCACCTACTGTGTCATTATTCTGAATCTCTAAAATACCCTGAAAGGTAGGTATTAACCCACACCAGAGGAAGGTGAGCGCCTGCGACGCTGCGCTGACAGTTTAGTCACTTGAATTTCTCTCTTTGGTACCTATCGCATGTACTTGGTTTCTAAACGTATTAGATGCTTAACAAATATGGGGTGATTAGATGACTCATATGTTGGTTCACACTTCATTTTAAGGATCGTTTTTGGAAGGGGCGAGAGAAGCTGAGTCTGTTAGAATTTGTGAATTTTTCATTCTTTAGGTTGCATGGCATTGCCAGACACAATCATGGGCTTCTAAGCTTCCATGTGTCTAAACATAGACCTTGTTCCAAACAGGTTGATGTATGGTTACTGATAATGTCAAGAAGTCTGTCACTGCATGACGCAGACAAGATGTTTGAAAGTGACTAGTGAGAGTAGGGTTTGGTGCTGTAAGATATTTAAATTAAGTGAATATATTTATATATTTAAAAATTAGATGTAGGTAAACCTCAGAGATAAATCTCAGGAGAGATATTTGATTTTTGAATCTCCTAGTTAAGATTGTGCTCAAAACTTTATATGTTTGCTATTTATTATTTTGATATAAAAATCATTAGTTGCTAGTGAGATTTGAGACAGTTTTGACACAGTTTGTTTTTAAGATCATGGATGCTTTACATCATTCTTATATAAGCATGTTTTTAAACTTTTAGATCTATTCCCTTTTTGGTGCCAATTTTTTACTAGACGATTATGACTACTTTAGTACTTTGCTTTTGTAGCTTCCTAACCTATGACATTTTTTTATCTTCGCAAAAACCAAATAATTGGACCATTCACGACAATTTCCATACTTTATTTTTATTTTATTTTATTTTATTTTTTCCTTTTTTGTCTTTTTTCGTGTCCGGCAACGGATCGCAACCCTCAGTGTCGCGCCCGTACCAGACCGGGACCGGCAACGGGATCGCAACCCTCGGTGCTACGCCCACACCTCGCTCAGCCAGTGAGCGGGAACGGTCTGTATGTGGGATATCACATTTAAATAAACAATATTTTGTTCCCTGCATTACATTTGCTCACAGCATGGGTGGTTTAACCAGTCAAGGTTCATGTAGCACTCAGATCTGGTGGTATAAGCTTGAGAGAGAAAAAATATTCTTACAGGTACTTCTCATTTCTTAACCTAGAATATTAGGTTTAATCAATGAAAAAATTTGTATACATTTTACTAACTCAGTAGCAACTTTTCAGAAGTTATCCAAATTTTAGATATTATTTGTTCATTCCAACTAAAGGTAGCAATCACAGACATGAAAAAAAGGAGTTAAGTACCTTTTCTACTTAATAACTTTCTAACCATTACAAGAAAAGCCAGTTGTCAAATCAAAATGGAAAATTGTTCTCTTTAAAGTGAAGTCAGATGGGAAAATAAAATATTCTGATTTTACTGCCCTAGCCACGACTCTTAAGCACAACATAGTTGTAATAATGTCACAGGCTTATTAATATTGCCACATAAAAAAGAAAAAAATTATATTCAGTATTATCTTTAATAACAATTTACATCAGCCTTTTTCATTATGGTTTCTACTTTTGATGCCAAACTTAGAAATTCCTTCCCCATTGCAATAGTGCTTTCGAGTTCTTCTAGTTTCGCATACTTTAGAACCTTTTATTTATCTGGAATTAATTTTGTTGCATGAGGTAAGGATCCAACTTAATTTTTCCCCAAATGGTTATTAGCAAATTTTCTCAACACCTTTTTTTGATTTGAGATGTTGCTTTTATTATATACTCATATATGTATTTGGATTTACTTTTAGTCTCTTGTGATCTGTCTCTTGACAGTGGAATTACACTTTATATTAGTGTAGCTTTCAGTACATTTTAATACTTGGTAAGGCAAATCCTTTTTTGTTATTTTTTCAAAAGTTGAGGATATTCCAGTTTATTTTTCCAAATGTGTTTAGAGTTCTTTTGCCTGATTTCACTCAAAAGCCTATTAACATTTATCGATTGATTTGGAGAGAACTGCCATCTTTACAGCCATATAGTTTTCTAAATCATAAAGTAATGTGTCTCCTTTCATTAGTCTTCTTTTTTGACTTTCAGTAAAGTTTTGTAGTTTTTCTCATGTGTGTTATATTTTTTGGGTGCTATTGTGAATGGGATTATTTTTCCATATTATGTTCTAACCAGTTTTGTTAGTGCACAGACAACTTACTAATTGTGTATTAAACCATTCAACATATTTAACTCTCTTTTTAACAGTTTTTCAGTTGATTCTCATGGGGGATATAAAAATCTATATGATGTGATCTTTAAATAATGGTAACTTTACTAAATAATTTTAATATATTTATTCTCAGTTGGGATTTAGTTATATTTAAAGCATTTATTTCAGGTATAATGCATTGAGTTTGGTTAGTTTATTATATCTCATGGTTTTCTTTGCAGTGCAGGTTGATGTTTAATGATTTCTTCAATCTTTACTTGGTAAACACCAGTGAATAACCCAAGTATTTGTGTTTTTAAACATCTTTATTTGGTGAAAGATATCTCAGATATCTGTAAAAAGTTTTAAACTTACTTTAGCATAAGGTTCTGAAGTTTTTTTTTTTCTTAATTCTAATTCTTTGTTTCAGCTTAGAATAGCAGCAATTTATTGTCTCCCAATTCTGAAGGCTAGTCGTCCAAAATGAAGGTGTTGGCTCCCTCTGAAGGGGCCAGGGAAAAATCTCTTCCTGGACTCTTTCCTAATTTCTGGCAGCCTCAGGACTTCCTTAGATTTTAGATGGCAATGTTGGCTCTGTCTCTCTTCACATGTCTGTGTCCCAATTTCTTCTTTTCATAAAGACATCAATCATTGGATTAGGGCTCATTTTAACTTGATTACTTCTTTAACGACCCTATTTCTACCTAAAGTCTGAGGTACTGGGGGTTAGGACTTCAATATATGAATCTAATTCATTTATGTTTTTATTTTTACTTGTTATTTTGAAAATTATTTTACACTTAGAAAAGATGCAGAAATAGCATAATGAACTTACATACATTTTATACCCAGATTCCCCAATTTTTGATATTTTTCCACATTTGCATTATTCTCTGGTTCTCTCCCCCCGTACACACACACACACACACACACACACACACACACACACACACACACACACATTTATTTTTAATGAGCCCTTTGAGAGTAAGGTTGTGTATATTATGCCCTTTTACCCTTACTATTTCACTTTTGATCTCCCAAGAACAAGGATATTCTGATATCTAATCACACTTCAGTTGTCAAATTCAGGAAATTTAACATTGCTATGGTACTGTAATCTGCAGTCTATATTCCGGTTTTGTCAGCTGTCCCAACTAAGTGTTTTTGGCATTTTTCCCCCCTCCAGCAGAGGAATGAAGATCCCCAATCCAAATCACATTGCATTTAGTTGTCATGTCTCTTAAATTTCCTTTATTCTGGAGCAGTTCCTTAGCTGCCTTTTGTCCTTTTAACATTAGCATTTTTGAAGAACATAGGCCAGTTATTTCATAGAACATTTCTCACTTTGGGGTTATTTGACATTTTCCTCATTATTAGGTTCAGGTGATGAGTCTCTGGCCAGAATTCTACATAAATGATGATGTGTCCTTCACAGCATCAAGTTCAAAGGCATATTATGTCTGTCCTATCTGTCATAGGTAATGTTAATTTTGGTCTCTTGGTCAAGGGGTCATCAGTTTTTCTGCTGTATAGTTATTGTTTTCCCCCTCATGACTAATAAGCCATCTGTGGGGAGACACTTCAGGACTGCAGATTTGCTGTTTCTCATACAATTCCCTGCTCCCATGTAGATATAATTGGTCTTTACTGTTTATAATTGTAGAATGGTGATTTTCCAATTTTGTTACTTGCTCTACATTTATCATTCTGAATTCAGTAAGAATCCTTCTTACTCCTTGTAGTGGACTGAATTATGTCCTCCAAAAATTCACTGAAGCTTTAATTGTGTCCCCCAAGTTTATGTATTAGAATCTTAGCCCCCGGGAGGGGGGAGAGGGAGGAGGGTGGGGGGTTTCGGTAATGGGCCACAATAATCAAACTTATTGTATATCGACAAAATAAAATTTAAAAATAAAAATAAAGAAATAAATAAATAAAGAATCTTAGCCCCCACTGTGACTGTTACGGTAATTGAAAGGTGGAGCCTTAAAGAAGTGCTTGGATTGTAGGACCATGCAGTAGTAAATGAATTAAAAATGGTGGCCAAGGGCGTGATTCTGAGAGCTTTAAAGAAGAAGGGAGTCTGTCTCTCTCTCTGCTTCCACCATCTTGTAGTGTGAGACCCCTGGGTCACTGCCACCACCACCAGATGGACTTTGGACTTCCTAGCCTCAGAAACTGTAAGCAGTAAATGCTGTTTTTCTTTATAAATCACCCAGTTCTCGGTTTTCTGTTATAGCAACAAAAACTGACTAATACACTCCCTTATCTATTTATTTACTGTATCTATTTGTCTGTCTACCTATCATTACTATGGACTGATAGACTCCTATTTTAGGCAGTGAGTTATAATCTGTTATAGATCTTATACTTTTTGGATGTTGAAAGTGTCCCAGATTTTGACAGTGGAAGTCTCTTTTTGTTGTCAAAAGTGAAAGCCAAAAAGGCTCTGGTGGCCTTTGATACGGCCTCATCTTTTTTTTTTTTTAAAGCTCTTTTTACTTTATGATGTAATAGTGTTCCAGGCTTATCTTGGACCTTCTTTGCCCAGTCCCTAGAATCAATCATGTCTCTAAGGAGCCCTGGTTTCTGTTAGTGAGAAGTGATATATAGAATCCAACATCTGCGCATTCGATATTCTCATTAGTACAGGGTGTTATTGTTTCTAGTCCCTCAGTGAGCGTAGCTAGGAAATAGATTATTATTAGTTTTTAATATTATATTATTATAAAAATAATTTTTAGTTTATACCAATATCTCTAATTCTAAATCAACCCTACAGCATTTATTTTTGCCTTTCCCCATTCTATGTTTTATTCTCATTTTTTAATTTTTAAAAATTGAGGTATAATTTCTATATGTATGCACATATGTAGTGAAATACATGGTTCTTAGGTGTGCAGTTCGATCGGTTTTGACAAAGGCATAAACCTGTATAACCTCTATCAAGATACTGTACTAAGTTCATCAACAGATGAATGGACAAGGAAAATGTAATATATATATGCAGTGGAATACTGTTCAGCCTTAAAAAAGAAAGAAATTTTGTCATTCATGACAATGTAGATAGAATTGCAGAACATTATGCTAAATGAGATGTCAGGCACAGAAAGACAACACATGGAGTCTAAAGCAATCAAACTCAAACAAGTAGAGTGTGCAATGGTGGTTACCAGAGGCTGGAGATGTGGGGAAAATGGGGGATGATGGTCAAAGGGTAGAAAGCCTCAATTATAAAGTTTTTTTTCCTTTGAGATATATTGCACAGTGTGGTGAATATAGTAAATAATAATGTATATTTCAAAATAAATAAAAGAATATATTTCACATGTTCCCATCACAAAGAAGAGAAGTATTTGAGGTGATGGATATGTTAATTAGCTTGATTTAATTATTCCACATTGTAGTCATAAATCATAACATCACTTTGTACCCCCAAAATATATACAACTATAATTTGTCAATTTGCAATTAAAACATTTAAAAAAGATAGTGTTCTATAGTTTTTAAAGACTTCTTATTGTGACTAATATAGATTTGTTAACTATTAGATACTTGATCCTGTTTTTTGGGGGGGTACAGCTGGCTGCTGTGGGGATCCAAACCCTTGACCTTGATGTTATCAACACCACACTCTAAACCAATTGAGCTAACAAGCCAGCCCTAGATACTTGATTCTTGAATGCTCTCATTCACAAATTCATTTGCACTTAATTTTTATTTCATTTATGTTCATAGACTCTTTTAAAAAAAAAAATATTTATTACAAATATTCATGAGATACAAAGCTGATTGTCCCCCCTCCTGTCCATGATGTGAGGGCCAGATTCATACTTTGGGCATATCCGTTACCAGAAATTACTTTTGTACCCTTTGTCCCCTCCCAATTATCCTCCAACCTCTTCCCCCCCCCCCCCCCCCCCCC
>NW_007726701.1:237251-301479 GCF_000696425.1 Galeopterus variegatus | reverse complement strand
CCTTCCAATTATCCCCCAACCTCCCTCCCCTTCCCCCTCTCCCCTCAACTCCAATTTGTAGTCCTAGGAATGTTCCCTTCCTCTGTTGGATCACGGCACTACTGTGGTCTTTCTTTCCTGCCTTCCTTTCTCTCTTAGCGCCCATATATGAGTGAGCACATGCAGTATTTATTCCTCTGTACTTTGCTTGTTTCACTCAGCATAAGTTTCTCCAGGTTCATCCATGTTGTTGGAAATGGGAGAATTTCATTCTTTTTTATGGCAGAGTAGTATTCCATAGTGTATATATACCGCAGTTTCCTTATCCAATCATCTATTGATGGACATTTAGGTTGGTTCCATATCATGGCTATTGTAAACAGAGCTGCAGTAAACTTGGGAGTGCAGGTATCTCTTTGACATGATGATTTCCATTCCTCTGGATATGTACCCATAAGAGGGATTGCTGGATCATATGGAAGATCTTTCTGTAGTTGTTTGAGAAACCTCCAAATTGTTTTCCATAGTGGTTGTACTAATTTACAGTCCCACCAACAGATTTGCACTTAATTTGAACAGGGCATAATCAAAAGTAATTTTATTGGTATTATAACAATGAAACTTAAAAAAATAATGTCTTTTGTATTCTGTGGCTTAATGCAGATGTAATGATTTTGCACCAGTTATTTGCATTTTATTTTTAGATTTGGGCTGAGTACATTTTAACAGTTCTTCAATGACTGTATTGTTACATTTTTCTAATTGCAAATTTTGATGGTAAAGAAAACGGAGTATTATTTTCTTATACATTGTGATTTTTGTAGTTTTGCCAAGTGTTTCTTAGAACTCTTCTATTAAATGATGGCACTACCCACAGAAATTTATAACTTTCAATAGTAGCCTTTTTTAAAACTAGTGGAACAGGAATGGACAGAGTTGACTAACCTTCAAAGAGAAAGGATGAATTCAATTTAAAAGGGATATTTCTAGGGCGGAGAATCTAACAGAATCTTTGAATTGAATTTTACAGCTGACTCTAAAATCAGTAAGATGTTGTAGAACTGGAGAAATGATCAAAAGGTGGAAAAAGGGGAATTGACAGAAAATTAAAAATTATGGGTGGGTATAGAGACTAAAAAAATACCCTTTCTTCTTCAGGATTTCAAAATAACTATACATTTGATTCAGTAGCATAAAAAGTTACTTTAATAGCTTTCCAAATCTGTTGGAAGGTGGTGTTAGAATAGATGAGTTCAGGGAGCATGCTTAGTGCAAGAAATGAAGGCAGCTGCTAAGGCACCTAAGGGTTGTGCAGTGATGGTTCTTGTATGAGTGACAGTATTTGAGTGAAGAAACTTTCTGTGTAGATTAGGAAGAAAAATGTCTAGCAAAGCGAGTGATACACAAGCTAGAGATAATGATATAAAGTAATAGTACTGAAGTAGAGCAGGATCTTGAAAACATTAATGAACTTAATTAGAAGTTATTCTGCTAGAGAAAAACCCACATTTATCACATATGTCAAGATTTGTATATGAAAAACATTTGGTTGTTAGTACTCACAAACTCACTTTTTTTCTGAAGTTAACCTATTTGCCCTGGAATATATTTCATCAACCCTAAGATGCCTTTATCTGTGTAATCCACAGCTATAAGTGTACTGTTAGTCTGTGTACCATTAATAAAGAAAAAAAATGATGCCAGTTAAA
The DNA here is from genome assembly GCF_000696425.1 of Galeopterus variegatus. NCBI lineage: Eukaryota > Metazoa > Chordata > Mammalia > Dermoptera > Cynocephalidae > Galeopterus > Galeopterus variegatus. The sequence continues at coordinate 299,791 of NW_007726701.1, read as the reverse complement.
CAGTTGTATGGTATTGATTTTAAGATGCATCCTGATTTCACAGTAGTTAAAATGTTAAAACGTGAAGAGATGTGTTAACTTAGAATTGATGAATTACATTATATTGAGAATCTGTGGAATGTAAGAAAATACCATGAGATTATGTATAATAAAAAAATACATTTTAAAAATAACATATTTTAAAATAGAATTTATTTTTTAGAGCAGATTTAGGTTCACAGCAAAACTGAATGGAGTACAGAGAATTCTCATATACCCCCAACAGACACAAGCATAGCCTCTCCCATTATGAACATACCCCACCATAATGGCACATTTGTTACAATTGATGAACCTACATTGACTTATTATCAAAGTCTATAGTTTACATTAGGGTTCACTCTTTGTACATTCTATGTGTTTTGACAAATGTATAATGAGAAGTTTTCACCATTGTAGTATCATGCAGCATAATTTCACTGCCCTAAAAATCCTGTGCTCTGCCTATTCATCCTTCCTTCCCCCTACCTCTGGCAACTGCTGATCTTTTTTACCGTCTCTATAGTTTTCTTGTTTCCAGAATGTCATATATTTGCAATCATACTGTAGCCTCTTCAGACTGGCTTCTTTCAATTAGAAATATGCATTTAAGTTACCTCCCTATCCTTTTGTGGTTTGACAGTACATTTTTTTTTTAGTGCTGAATAATATTCCATTGTCTGGATGTACCACAGTTTATCCCTTCACCTACTGAAGAACATATTGGTTGCTTCCAAGTTTGGGCAATTATAAACAAAGCTGCCATAAATTTCTGTGTGTAGGTTTTTGTGTGGATATAAGTTTTCAACTTCTTTGCGTTAAATACCAAGGAGTGCAATTGCTAGATCAAATGGCAGGAAACCATCAAACTGTCTTCCAAAGTGGCTGTACCATTTTGCATCCCCACCAGCAATGATGAGAGGTCTGGTTGTTCCATGTCCTTGCTAGCATTTTGTATTATCAGTGTTCTGGATTTTGGTCATTCTTATAGGTGTGCAGTGGTGTCTCTTTCTTGGTTTAATTTGCATTTCCCTAATAACATGTGTGGAGCATCTTTTATATGCTTATTTGCCATCCGTATATCGTCTTTGGTGAGGTGTCTGCTAAAGTCTTTGGTCTCATTTTGTAATCATGTTGTTTGTTTTCCTGAGTTTTAAAAATTCCTTGTGTATTTTAAACAACAGTCCTATATCAGATAGGTCTTTTTTTGCACATATTTTCTCCCAGTCTGTGGTTTGTCTTATTCTCTTGACAATGTCTTTTGCAGAGCAGAAGTTTGTAATTTAATGAAGTTCAGCTTATCACTTATTTCTTTCAAGGATTGTGTCTTCCCAATCTGTGTGTTTTATTTCCTTTTCTTGTCTTATTGCATTAGCTAGGATTTCCAGTATGATGTTGAAAAGTAGTGGTGTGCTGGCTGGTTAGCTCAGTTGGTTAGACTGTGGTGCTGATAACAAAAACCAAGGTCTGGGGTTCGATCCCTCTACTGGCCAGCCAAAAGAAAAAAAGAAAAAGAAAAGAGAAAGAGTGGTGAGAGGTGACATTTTTGTCTTGTTCCTGATCATACTGGGAAATCTTTTAGTTTCTCACCATTAAGTATGATGTTAGCTGTAGGTTTCTTGTAGATGCTCTTTATCCAGTTGAGGAAGTTCCTCCCTATTCCTAGTTTGCTGAGAGGTTTTATCATGAATGAGCACTGGGTTTTGTCAAATGCCATTTCTATATCTATTGATATGAACATGTGATTTTTCTTTTTTAGCTTGTTGTGGTAGATCACTTTGATTTTTGAATGTTGGGCCATCCTTGCATAACTGGAGTAAATCTTGTTTGGTCATGTTGTATAATTCTTTTTATAGGTTGCTGGATTTGATTTGCTAATATTTTGTTGAGGATTTTTACATCTGTGTTCATGAGAGACATTAGTCTGTAATTTTTTTCTTTTTAGTGTCCGAGTCTGGTTTTTGTATTAGGGTAATGCTGGCTTCATAGAATGAGTTAAGAAGTATTGCCTCTGCTTCTATACTCTGAAAGAAATTATAGAGAATTGGTATAAGTTCTTCCTCAAATGTTTGGTAGAGGCCAGCTGCCAAAAAAGAAAAAAAGAAAAAAAGAAAAATAGAAAAGGCTGGCTAGTTAGCTCATTTGGTTAGAGCACAGCTTTAGCCTTAAATGTTTAGTAGAATTCACAAGTGAACCCTTTGGGGCCTATTGCTTTTTGTTTTAGAAGTTTATTACTTATCAATCTAATTTCTTTAATAGATATAGACCTATTTAGATTGTCTATATCTTCTTATGTGAGTTTTGGTAAATTGTGTCTTTCAAGGAAGTCCATATCATCTAAATTATCAAATTGGTGGGCCTACGTAGAGTTGTTCATAGTATTCTCTTATTATTCTTTTAATGTGCATTTAGAGGGGTTCTGTATCCTCTTGTTTCTAATGTTGGCAATTTGTATCATCTCTCTTTTTTCTTAGCCTGGCTAAAAGCTTACCAATTTTATTGATCTTTTCAAAGAACCAGCTTTTGTTTTTGTATTTTCTCTGTTGATTTCTGGTTTTCAGTATCATTGATTTCTATTCTAATTTGTTTCTTTTTTTCTGCTTACTTTGGATTTAATTTGCTCTTCCGTTACTAATTTTTTAAGGTGGAGGCCTAAGATGATTGATTTTAGATCTTCTTTTCTAATATATGCATTCAAGGCTATAATTTTCCCTTTAAACACTACTTTTTCTCCTTTACTTTTGAAGGATAATTACTCAGGATGCAGAATTCTAGTTTGTTTGTTTTTTCCTTCCACACTATAAATATTTCACTCTTCTTGTTTCCATGGTTTTTAAGGAGATATTGGTTGAAATCCTTATTTTTCTTCCTCTATAGGTAAGGTGTTCTCCCCTCCCCCTTCTTTTAAGATTTTTTTTTTTTTAATCTTTGACTTTCTGCAGTTAGAATATGATATGCCTCAGTGTAGTATTTTAGGGCATTTATCCCGTCTATTCTCTGAACTTCCTGGATCTGGTTTAATGTCTGACACTAATTTGGAGAAATTCTCAGTCATTATTGCTTCTAATATTGCTGTTTTTTTCTCTCTACTCATTCTGGTGTTTCCATTATGCACATGTTACCTGTTATATAGTTGTTCCACACAGTTCTTGGATATTTGGGGGCAGGGGTTGTTTTTTTTTGTTTGTTTGTTTTTCTTCTTTCAGTCTGTTTTCTGTTGGCTTTCAGTTTTGGAAGTTTTTATTGATATACACTCTTGGTCAACTGTTCTTTCTTCAGCCATGTCCAATCTGATGAGCTCATCAGAGGCTTTCTTAATTTGTTATGTTGTTTTTGAGCTCCAGTATTTTTCATTCTTAGGATTTTCATCTCTCTGCTTATGTTGCCCATTTGTTCTTGCATTCTTTCTGCTTTATCCATTACAGTCCTTACTGTATTAATCATAGTTGTTTTAAATCCCTGGTGTGATAATTCCAGCACCCCTGCTGTATCTGAGTCTGGTTCTGATACCCGCTTTTTTTCCTTCAAACTGAGTTTATTGCCTTTTAGTGTGCATTGTAGTTTTTTCTTGATAGCCAGGTTTGTTGTACTTACTGGGCAAAAGGAACTGCTGTAAATAGACCTTAGTAATGTGGGTAAAACGTGAGAGGAGGGAAAGCATTCTGTAGTCCTGTTTGTGTCCCTGAACTGTGTCCGCTTCCCTAACGTGGAAGGCTAGAGGGGTGCTAGAGTTGGGTATTTGCCTTCTTCCACCCAGAAGGCTAGAGATGAATGGAGTTGGGTATGTCCCTTCTCCCATGTCGTTTAAGCTATGATAAAATCCCAGTAGGCTAGGCTCTCCTTAGTTAGTTTCTACTGAAGGTGGGCCTTGTTAGAATGGAATGCTCTGGTGTATTTCAAAATGGTTCCTTTTCCCCCAACCCCTACTGGAAGTAGAGGGGATTTTCATTAATTACAACTCAGGTTTCCCTATCTCAGCACTAGTTCCTGCTGAGGTTTCTGCTCTGAGAAGGTGTGATCTTCGTGTTTAGGTTGCCTGTCTGTCTTTTAGCTTCGGGAGCCGTGGTGTGCCCTGCAGCTTTACTTCTCTGACAGATCGTAGAAGAGTTGTTGATTTTTCGGTTTGTTCAGCTTTTTTCCTTCTTAAGACTGAGTGGAGATTTCCAAGCAAATTACAGTTGATATTTTCTTTTTTGAATTCTAAATTCTAAATTGTAAATTTAAGTAAAATAGTTTTAAAAATTAGGTAATTTAAAATAATTTTTAGTACTCAGATTTTATAATAAAAATCTTGAGGCTTTTCCCTCAACATCTATGTTATATTAAGGTTGTGCTATATTTGGGATTGAATTATTGGTATAAGAGGCAGGTATTCAAAGGTGTTTTTTGAATCTGCAACAGAATTTGTCTTGCTTTTAGACACTGTACAATGTAGCAGTGTCTGTGGCTGCTTGTTATAGTACAAAATGTACTGTACTTCCCCCCAACGTTTTGATGAAAAATTTCACGCATACAAAGAAGTTAAAATAATTTCATTGTGAACACCTATATATTCATCACATGCCTATTCGTCTGTCAACCCTCTGAATTCATTCATCATTCTAATTTTTTTATGCGTTGCAAAGTAAGCTGCAGACATCAGTCCAGTTCCCAGTGTGTCAGCATGCACATCATTAGAGTTCAATATTTGTTTACATCTTCGGAGAAGTTAGAGACCCAATTCATTAGTTAAAAAGTTGGTAAGTAAAGTAAAAGAAACAAATGTTTACTCCTGGCATTTTTATTTCCTGGAAGAGCGAGTAAGAGCTGAATTGCTCAAATAACGGGAACATCTTTTTATAAAATATACCTGCATTCTCATTCCTAGATATTTATCCTAGTGAAATGAAACTTATGTTTACACAAAAACCTGTATGTGGATGAATATAGTGCCTCTATTCATAATCACCCCAAACTGTGAAGCCAAAAGTTCTTAAGTAGGTTAATGGTTTCAAAAACCCTGGCACATCCATGCCATGGAATGCTATTCATCATTGAAAAGGAATGAACTATTAACATATGCAAAACTTGGATGGAAGTGAAATATAATTAAGAGTTTAAGGATTTGAAGCTATGGCCTTAGTGTGAACCCTAGCCACTTGTCCTATCTGAACCCCATCTCCTGTAAAATCAGAAGAATATTACTTAACTTATGAGATTGTTGTGAAATCCAGTTAGAATGTGGGCAAAAACCGGTTGTTAAACTATGAAGTGCTACAGTTATGATATTATCACTTTTCTTAAGTGTGCACAAATTATTCTGTTGTTGACCAGTACCCTGAGGGGAGACAGTGGGAAGTGAAGAAAGACACCATTTGTTTTATGGGATTAGGAGTACCTTGCAGGCTGCTGACCTGTAAGGCATCTCAGTTTATTTTTGGTTCCTTTTTATAAGCCAGTGAAAATAACAAATCGTACTGATAAAATCAATTATATCTGGTACCAAGCTATTTATAGAACATTTTCAGCTGCCACAGTGCTTGAAGATTCATAGCTAACAACTTATCAACAAAATAAGAACATAAGTTTCTTGTTTACAAAGCTTCCAGGGTCCTGGGATCAATCAAAGTCAGACCTCAAAGGGAGGGAGAGGGAGAAGGGGGAAGTAGGCAAAAGGGATGCCAGACTTGCTGTCTTCCCTAGAATAGCAAGGACTTTGTCAGCTTGCTTGTTCAGTATCCCACATTTCCCCCTTCTGTATTTTGGATGATGAAGACCCCAGTACCTCCCATCTGAAGCTGTAATAGAGTTGCCGCAATTGTTGGTTGCTACTATGGAGGCAGACTGAAAAGCACAAAAAGGCAAATACAGAAGAAATCTTAAATGCTGTTAGCAAATACAATATCTATTGTACAATGTACAAGGGATGCAACTGAGACCATTTCATTGGTTACAGGACATATTATAACCATTACTATGGGGTGTTATTTCAAAATTTCCCACAAGTAGCACATTGGGAGGAGCTACACAGGAGCATAAACCATAGGAAATCACAACACTTTGAACTCAGTTTATGATACAGTAACAATACTCAGGGAAGCAAGCAATCTTCACAAATCTGGATGGGCTATACCCTGAATTATATACCATATGCTAGTCACCTGACCCTCGGGCTCCACCCAGTCACCAGAATTCTAGGTGATGATGAGACCAGTACCATAATGCCTTCTCATTATCTGAAGAAAACCCAACAGGGTGATGCAATATGGGAGTGGGATAATAACATTCCAGCCAGTGGGGGTGTTTGACAAAAGGCTGTCCGCATTGACCTACACAGGAAGACAGCCCCGGGGCGGGGGGGGGGGGGGCTCCTTGAGCACCAGTTCTTTTATTTTTTATCCCACCCAATCCATACATCATTACAGTCTGTATATGAACTCCTGGACGAGGTTGGAGTCCTTCTGAAGGCGCTTCTATCCTATGTGCCAATTTTCCTTGGATGTGGGTATGAAAACAACCAAACCTAGGCTTAGTGGTAAAACAAGTGGGTAAAGCAGAAGAATGAGCAGTGTGATTAACAGATCTATTGACTTCAGGAATTATAGATCCATCCTTCACATTATTCCTTTACAATCACCACTGGAGCTTTGTCTCGATTTATGATCAAACTTTCTGATTTAAGTTTCCAGCATGCCCCTCTTTATCCTCTCCTTATCTCCTACCAGTTTCCCAACCAAGACCATTGTAATCTCTCTTATTTCTCTGATTCATGACAAGTTACTCATAGAGGTTCCAGTGATCTGCCCTGAAAGTTTTCTCAGTACTTGAATTGTAAATTGTAATCCTGTCTTAGCACAACAAAACTTGAACTCACATAGTGAGTTGGTGTTCTCGTATCTACTTTAGTCTCACTTCTCTTATTATGAATGGTTCATTCATTGTGAAAATTTCTTCTGAGTGACAGGGAAGGCAAAAAATCAATCTCCTGACTTTTTTCCCTTGCTATTTATATATCTACCTATCTGTTTTTTGAAAAAAGGAAATTTTGACTAACTGACCTAAAAGTAAAACTATTAAACTCATGTACTATTGCTTAAAGAGTAATTAGATAACTATTTCACCTCAGTGTTTTTTGCAAAAGAAGTAGAAATCAGTAGTCCACTATAATAGATTCACTTGGAAACAAAGCACTGATAAACATAATATATTTAGTACTTTTACAACATTGTTTTCATGTTGCAAATTTTTCAGAGCATTATAAATGAATTTTCTTTAGGCCTTCCATATTACTCATATTTGTAGAATTTCATTGCACTGAGTTTTCATATAAATTTTAAAGTATTTGTTAAAATTTAAACTTTGTTTCCTTCCATTGTGAGCCCCTTCATGCATTGGAAATGAACTGGGAAACTTAAAGCTTGCCCATATATCTTACATTTATAAGGTCTGTCTCCAGTGTACACTATCATGTGTCTGAACTTTTGCATTAGAAGTGAAGGCTTTTCCTTATTGCTTATGTTTATATGGCTTCTCTCCGTATTCTTGATTCTCCTATGATTTGACATCCAGTGTGAGGTGAGAAGTGCCTGGTAAATCAGTGATTGCAGGCTTAACACCAGGTGGACTCTGCCAGGGCTTCCGGCTTGTGTCTTCCAGAGCTGTTGCATGAATCACACTTGGGGCCGCTTGAGGCAAGAAAAGACCAGCAACCATGGAATGTAAAAGTTGCCAAAAACAAATTTCAAGGCTACAAGATGCTCATCCCTTGAACTGGTATCGCCAGGTACAAGGACAGAAATTTATTGAATGTGTCTTTGGCTTATCAAGGAAGAGTGAGGGCTGATTTCTACCACTTATCCCTTATTGGATTTCACTGGAACCTATGGAGCTCCCCCAGTTTGATCCTACAGATGCTTCACTGATGGTTCCTCTCCACTCTCCCAATTTCTTTTATCCCTACACAGTATCTAATTTTTGTGCCCTTGGGATTGACCACCTCACTGGTTTATGAAATGAGAGGACTGTGACTCAAAGATGTAACCCTTGCTTACTGTGGAAGGCTTACTATTTGTATGTGAGCTGTTTTCCTGGTTATAGTGATAGTCTTGCAGTGATTCATCCACATTTCATTGCCCCAAGCCCCCAGCGACTAGAAGCAAGTATAATCCAGATTTCCTTGCGCTTCCTGAGTTCCCATGAGTAGTGAATTCAGGTTCCCTGCTCATGCTCCCAGCTGTGTAGTGAATGATCTCCAGCCCCATTCAAATTTCCATTGAGTGACTGTGGGGAGTCTCTGGGGCTGCCTCACATTGATCAGCATTTCCATTTCAAACCCTTTTGTCTATGCCTGTGTCGTTGCTGCCACTGTAGAGTCTCCTGATGCTTCCCAAACTATGCCCCTGGTGCCTGGCCTCCGCATTTTTCCCTGTACATAAGCCAGCTGTGCTCAATGCCCCTTCTCCCTGTGTGGGTCTCTGATTGTCCTGGAGTCCAACCTCCATACAGTTCTTTTGGTTTCCACCTGCAGTCTTCTGCAGAGGACTTGGACATGAGTCCCAGGGGCTGGCCAGTGTCAGTATCAGATATGGACTGTCCATCAGCCCATCAGATATGCCCAGACAACAGCAAATCTCAGGAATGGGTACACTTGAGTATGAAATTGGGACTGCGGCCTCTCATGTAATTTCCAGACTGTTAATTCAGACAGAGCTAGCTCAAGGATTATAGTGAAACTGGAACACAGTCCTTTGGCCTTGTTAGCTCTGTACCCTAGCTACTCAATGTGTTGTCCCTGACCAGCATCCACATCACCAGGAAGCTTATTAGAAAGCAGAGTCTCAGGCCCCAGAACTGCTGAATGCAGATCTGCATTTTAACCAGATTCCTGGTGATTTGCATCCACATTAAGCCTGAGAAGCACTGGTTATACCATAACTGACAGATCAGACTGTACATAAAAAATAATGCTGATGACATGACTTTCCAGAAGATTTGGGGCACCATGCAGTGTAGTATGTTTCAAGTAAATCCAATGATTCCTGCTATTAAATACCAAGAGATTTTTTTCTGCCTTTACTTATCACTTTCACTTAAATTCAGATTTTATTTTGGGGTTTTTGGTTTTTATGTTAGTCCATAATGGAGCTTGATATTGTATATTAGCTTGAATTCTCTACTCCCTCTATTCTTCTTGGGTTAAGAACTCTGATAATAGAAGCAAACTATAGAGCTGACATTCAAGAAAAATCCAGAAAATAAATTTTCTTTTATCTTCAGGCAGAGCAGCTTCAATGAATAGAGTACTATAATAAAACCTTTTTATATGCCTGTCATAGAGAGGCAAACCATTTCCAGAGGAAATGGATTTGAGTATTTGTGAGATATGATAAGCAGCCAGACAGAAAAGGGCCCGGATTTCCCTCTTAAATGTTCAGTAGGGGGAGATTTTAACTTCTCTTGTCAGGTTAAAAAAAGAAAAATTCCTTTTGAAAGCCGTTCCAGCTGAAACTCAGAAATGAAAACTAGACCAGATTAGAGTGAAAAGCAATGATTTAGAAATATGTTAAAGTGAGTAGTTTAATGAATAAAGTGTCAGCTTTCTATAGGAGCAAAAATAAATCATGCATGGACTTAACTAGTTTTGTTGCCATGAATTTGCTGGTATAGCCAGCCCCAGCACTCAGTATAAGGAAGCATTAAAATATAATTCTCATTTTAAAAAAATGAATGACACGTGAAGACTTTTCATACGAACTGCGTTCACATAGTTTTACTCCCAGAGGATTTTTCTCATTCAGCTTAAGATTTGGAATCCAGCTGAAAGTTTCTCCAGTGATGACTTTATTTCCCTTGACTTTCTTTACAATATGATTGCTTAGATTTCTACTGTGATTTTTGTACTGATGTTTAGTGTTCTGGTCTTCACACTTATTTCCATTTCCCAGCTTCAGGAGGTCCAGGTGTCCTCCGTGCAGCTCCCATGGTCACTGCAGGGCACAGCGTGAAAGAGTCTGCTGTTTATTTAAAAATATATATGTAACATAAAATTTATCATTTTAACCTTTTTTTTTTTGGAGGCTGGCCAGTACAGGGATCCAAACCCTTGATCTTGGTGTTATAATACCATGCTCTAACCAAATGAGCTAACTGGCCAGCCCTGGTGATTTTTTTTTTTTTGGTCTTTTTTCATGTCCGGCAACGGATCGCAACCCTCAGTGTCGCGCCCGTACCGGACCGGGACCGGCAACGGGATCGCAACCCTCGGTGTTGCGCCCGCACCTCACTCAGCCAGTGAGCCACCCGTCTGTATGTGGGATCCGAACCCTCGGCGGGAGCGCCGCCACACTCCCCAAGCGGCGCACTGTAGCAGTGCGCCACCGGGCCGGCCCGTGATTTTTTTAAATAGACTATTTTTAGAGCAGTTTTAGGTTCACAGCAGAATTGAAGGGAAATGATGCTCTGATGATAATATGTATATTGCTCATACTTGAAAATTAGTTGTACTGGCTACAAAGTTCTTGGCTTTCGTTTTCTTTTTCTTGAGTATAGTTGGCACTCCATATCCATGGATTCTGCATCTACGGATTCAACTGACTGCAGATTGAACACATGGGGGGAAAAAACCCAATAAAAAATAATACACCAGTAAAAAACAATACAAATTTTAAAAAGCAATGCAGTATAACAGCTATTTACATAATATTTACATTGTATTAGGTGTTATACATAATCTAGATGATTTCAAGTATGCAGGATGATGTAAAGTTAAATGCCATTTTACATAAGGCAATAGAGCATCCATGGATTTTGGTCTGGGGGTAGAAGGGAGGTACTGGAACCAATCCCCAGCGGATACTGAGGGACAACTGTATTTTAATTTTTTCTGGCATAAAATTTTGCTCTTGGTAAGTCTGTTGGTAATGTAATTTTTTTCTTTATCTGATGTTTTTGTCTAGATGCCCAAATAACATTTTTTTCTTAAAAAATCCTGTAATTTTTGGCTGGCCCGGTGGCGCACTGGATAAGTGCGCCGCTTGGGAAGCGCGGCGGCGCTCCCGCCCGAGGGTTCAGATCCCACATACAGACCGGTTCCCGCTCACTGGCTGAGCAAGGCGCGGGAGCAACACCGAGGGTTGCAATCCCGTTGCCGGTCCCCGGTCTGGTACGGGGGCAACACTGAGGGTTGCGATCCGTTGCCGGACACGGAAAAAGACAAAAAACACACACAAAAAAAAGAAAAATAATTGATTAAACGTATTTGTGGAGTACAAAGTTGAGCATCAATACCTGTGTACAATGTATGATGATCAAAAAAAAAAAAAAAAAAAAAAAAAAAAATCCTGTAATTTTTCTGTGATATATCTTGGTGTTCATTATTTTGGCTCAGTGTTCTCAAGTATGCAGTGTATGCCTTACATATGTAGTTTCTGATCTTATTTTTATTTCAGTAAAATTTTCTTGAATTACTGTTTTTGGTATTGGCTGTTCCCTTGCTTTGGCTTTCTTTAGGATTTTCTATATATAAAAAGTTGGGATGATTTTTGTCACTTTCCCTGGAATCCTTTTATTTCTTCATTTCTTTTTTGATTTTTAGGATTGTCCTCACTTTCTGTTTCTCTGAAGGCATTAGCTGTTGTGTTTATTCACTCTTGTGTTCCTTTGTTTTTAGTCTTCGTTTCTGAAGTAAATTTTTTTCTTTTATTTCTGATTCTTCACAGAGTCATGCTCTGTCATTTCTGAGTTTTTCCAGTTCTGATGTTGTTCTTCATGCTTGATATACTTTTTCTTAATGTTTCTAGCTGGTTTCAAATTAGTAGGTTGTAGTGTTTATTTACCCTCTGCTCTTCTGGCATGCTTTGTCTGCAAAGATCCCGTTTTGTTCCCTCTTCTTTTTTCCCCTCAGAATAACTTGCATGAGATTTGAATCTGGAAACTTTTCTTTTCTTTTTTGGTGATCTGCCAGTACGGGGTTCCAAACCCTTTACTTTGGTGTTACAATACTGTGCTCTACCCAGCTGAGCTGACCGGCCAGCTTGGAAACTTTTCCGTGGGTCATTTTTATTGGAAATTAGTTTGCCTGAATTTTTGGAAGGAGACATAGTGATTCAGAATATCATTTCTAACTTTGAAGAATTGTTTTTGGTTAAGTTTAGAAAGATGGTGGGATTGCCTTCAAGATCTCCTGGATCTCTTACTGTCTTCCACTTTTATGTGGGCCTCGTCTTTCCTTTGTTTCTGTGGTAACTTCCCTGCTTGATTTTAGTTTCACTCTCAGCGGTTGCCTTCAGTGTGGGGTTCTGTCCTAGAAAGGAGGTCTGGTTGGTCATTCTCAAACAGAAGGGCTTGAATACTGCATGCATCACCTTCAAACCTGTGCTGTGTATGTCCTATGCCATCATCTGCAATCAGATTGAGCAACTCTCCTGCCCTTCTCATTTTCATCTGCATTTTCAAATTTGCCTAGGTTCTTTCCAGTGAATGCTTGTTTGGTATGTGCTTGTAGAGGGACATGGAAGAAGCAGCCAATCTTTACAAACCTGTCAAGGCCCAGGAATTGCAGGTACTGGTTTTATCTTTAACTGGAGACAAAGATTTCAGGCCAAGAACTAGTTTAAAAATCTGTATGTGAAACAGTGATACCCTGGAATTTGAGGGCTTAGGTCCTCTGCCTCACACTCATCCATACAGCCCACTGCCTTCCTGCGGTCATGACTTCTCTCTCTCTCTTTCTTTTTTTTGGCAGCTGGCTGGTACAGGGATCTGAACCCTTGACCTTGGTGTTACAAGGCTGCGCTCTAACCATCTGAACTAACTGGCCAGCCCCTAGTAATGACTTCTTAGAGCTCATTTCCATCCAGTTCTCCTTTCGTTCCAAGCCTATGGGAAAATTTAATTTCTTTGCTCCTTGGAGTTAGGTGGAATTATGTGACTGATTCTGGCCAGTGGACTCTGAGGGAAAGTTGTATAACTTCTGGGTTGGCATGGTGAAAAGCCCATGAAGATTCTCTGGTCTTTTTCTTCGCCTAGAAAATCACCTAGCCATATGGTTCATTTGATGCAGGGATAAGGTGGACAGCCTGGATCCTTGAGTGACCAGAAATAGACCTTGCCTGCCCAAGTTGGACATAATATTATTACAGGAGACAGAAGTAAACTTTTGTTGTGTTGAGCCATAGATATTTTAGGGTTATTTGTACCACAGCATTAGTTAGGACTCCAGATTTGGAACTATGAAAAAAAAGAAGGTAAATCTCAGTAATTTCATGTTGATTACATACTGAAATGATAACACTTTGGATCCATTGGGTTAAATGATAATTTTAGCTCTTTCTCTTTAGTTTTTTTTCGTGATGCTGCTGGAAAATTTAAAGTTACACACGTGGTCACATTTGTGGCATTATATTTTTCTTGGACAGCACTGATCTCCATCTGGATTAATTCAGTACCCCTCCCTTATCCTGGCAGAAGATGGGCATTTGATTGTCTAGAGAAGCTGAATCAGGGATACTCCAGATTTGGAGAGAATGAATATAGAAGAGGAAAACACTACAACTGAGGATTAAGCAAAAGTCTACCTACTGGATCAGGCGATGCACCCCCTTTACCTTAATTTCTATCCCATGTTCCTTTTCCTCTTGTTTGCAGAGCACTGGCAGTTGGAGGTCTACTTTCCACTTAGGAAACTAGAGGTCTCTTTTATAAGAAACTGAATGGCTCCAGGGAAGAGAGCAGTGGAGCCTGGCATTTGAGGTTCTCCATATTCACACAAGCAGGTGACTATCCTACAATGAAGCCCACTGGTTTACAAGCCCCACCTATACCCAGAGGATATCTAGTCAGGGTTCATGAACTTCACTCTTTATATGAACAGCAGCCAAGGATCACTAGTACTTGTTGAAAGCTTCTAAGAGGAAAGAAATTTAAGGGAAAGAGAATTATAATAATACTGTGGTAGCAATGACTCCATCTGCATATTAAGATAATGTAGATAATGAGAGCACAAGTAAAAGGAAAAAATTAACACATAGACTTTGCAATGAGGGCTTTCTCCAACAGCCCCATTCCCCTAATAGTTTTTTCCAGTTTTGTTTCATTGTGGTAAATATACATACATAAAATTTCCATCTTAACTATTTGTAAGTGGTATTAAATACATTAATAATGCTTTGCAGCCATCCACCAAAAGATGAGTTCTCTTCATTTTGTAAAACTGAAACTATACCCATTAAACAATAACTACCCATTTCCCCTTCCCCCTAGTCCCTGGCAACCACAATTCTTCTTTCTCTATGATCTTAACTGTTCTAAGTACCTCTTATAAGTGGAATCATACAGTGTTTTTCTTTTGATGACTGGCTTATTTTACTTCGCATAATGTCCTCAAGTTTTATTCATGTTGTAGCATATGTCAGAATTTCCTTCCTTTTTAAGGCTAAATAATATTCCATTGTATGTATCTATCACATTTTGTTTATTCATCCATCAGTGGACACTTGGGTTGTTTCCACATTTTAGCTATTGTGAATAATGCTGTGAATATGGGTGTACAAATAAAAGAGTATTGTAAACAACTGTATGCCAACAAATTGGATAACCTAGATGAAATGGACAGATTCCTAAAAACACAAAACCTGCCAAGACTAAATCATCAAGAAATAGAAAATCTGAATAGATCTTTAAGGAGATTGAATGAGTAATCAGTCAAAAATCTCCTGACAAAGAAAAGCCCTGGACCTGAAGGCTTCACTGGTGAATTTTACCAAACATTTGAAGAGCTAACACCGATTCTCAGTTTTTGTTTTTGTTTTTCCAAAAAGTTGAAAAGGAGGGAACACTTCCCAACTGGTGCTATGAGGTCAACTTTACCTTGATGCCAAAACCAGGCAAAGACACTACAAGAAAACTACAGACCAATATACCTTGTGAATATTGTTGCAGTATTTTAAAAGAAGTTTGCTGAAGCATGAATAGCTCTTTAGTTAATAATTTTAGGGAGCACATGAAGAGGTCTTCAGAATCCTTTTAGCTCATTTATTCTTTTAAAATTTACAAAGAAGGTGGAAGGAGAAGTTACAGGCCATTTCCTATAGGGTGGACAGTAGTATAAGCAAAATGACAAAATATTCAAAATTCTCAAAATAAGCATTATTTATTATTGAAAAATTTAGGTGAATGGGGAAGTTATTTTTTTTCCTTTGAGCAGCACTATAAGCTAGAATGATAGTTTGAGTGATTCCAACTATCGTTATCTGACATGTGAATTTGAATCCCATTTGTCACCTCTTAGATCTGATTCTGTAGAGAAACTACTAAACCCCATTAAGACACAGACAGTAAAATAGGATATGATTTCAAAGAAGGCAGGATATTTTGGTTCTTTTTGTTCATTGTTATATCTGTGGGCCTAGATGAGTTCCTAGGACAAATACCTAGTACTCAATAAATATGTGTTGAAGAAAGTAGAGTCCCTACCTCATAGACTTGTTTGGAGGATTAAATGTAATTATGGATGTAAAGCACTAGGCATACAAGTATGTGAATGTTGTAAAGCTAGCCATGTACTAAATAAGTACTCAGCTTTTATCTGTCTTACCTTTTTATTACTGTACCTATCTTCACACATGAAGAGCTTGGCTGCTACCTATTTTTTAAAGCCGCTTTCATCTCTAAAGATCTTTTTATGTGTATTGAAAATAACGTTTCATAACGTTATTTTCTAAAGATCTTTTTAGTTTTAGTTTTACCTGTCTTGGGATAACTTTTCTTAACTTTTTTTTTTCGTGTCCGGCAACGGACCGCAACCCTCAGTGTCGCGCCCGTACCGGACCGGGACCGGCAACGGGATCGCAACCCCTGGTGTTGTGCCCGCCCCTCGCTCAGCCAGTGAGTGGGAACCGGTCTGTTTGTGGGATCCGAACCCTCGGCGGGAGTGCCGCCGCGCTCCTAAGCGGCGCACTGTAGCAGTGTGCCACTGGGCCGGCCCATGGGATAACTTTTCAATTATACAGAGTTTAATATCTTTGCAACTCGAGTTTTACTAGAAAACCACCTTCTTATTGTCAGATTAGAAATTTATACTTGAACTCTGGTGCTTCCTTTGACGATGCATCTCATCTTCTAAAAGTAATGACAGTTCTAACATCAACATCATAGATATTATAGTGGTTGTTATCCTTGAGATTACCAGTATGGTAACAGTCTTAAGGCGTACCATGGATTCTCCAGTTTCTGAGAGGTGCAGCTTATGTGCATACTAACTGTGGAGGAGAAATGATTTCCCCAACTTCCTGCCCGTATTTTCATTTATGTCTGGATATGAATCGTTTAGAGGAGAATTCATGGTCACGTGATGATTAGGCAGCTGATTTCTGCTAGCGCTGGCAAATAAGTGAATCCAGGAGCTTGCCAGCACTTTTCCCACTACTCCCTGCTTCTCACCCTGTGCCTAGTTCCCACCCTTTTCGTTTTGGAAGATGACTTCACTTTGTATATCTTACAGAAGTTTGAGGGTGACAGCTTCTTCTCTCTCCACATCAAAGATCTCTCTGAGTCCTTTTCTTCTTTCTCTCTTTCAGAAGAAATTTTCCCTTTTTATAAGGCTAAGTCCTCATCTTCTGAGACCTCCTTCTCATCATCTCTTGCCCCATCCTTGGCTGACTGTTTCCAGTTCCACTGCAGCCCTGATCAAATTTCCTTCAAATTCAAAACAAACCAGCAGAACCTTCTTTAACACTGCTATTTACCTTGAGGCTATATACCATTCTCCTTTTTACTACCTCTGAACTTCTCAGAATGGTGATCTGTACCTGTGTAGCTCCTGTTGCGTTCATGTATTTCTTCCTTGCATTTGCCATTGTTGCATCTGCTGCTTCTCTTGAATTTGTCTGTGACCCAATTAGCAAATTTAACAGCTTCTTCCATGTTTTTTATTATTTGTCCTTTTTGCGTTATTTCAAGTTATCCTCTTTTTACTTATTTTTTCCAAAGAACCTCACTTTTTAAAACTTACCTAGCAACAAAAAAAATTTAATTAAAAAATTTACTTTGCGGGCCGGCCCGGTGGCACACTGCTACAGTGCGCCGCTTGGGAAGTGCAGTGGCGCTCCCGCCGAGGGTTCGGATCCCACGTACAGACCGGTTCCCGCTCACTGGCTGAGCGAGGTGTGGGAGCAACACTGAGGGTTGCGATCCCGTTGCCGGTCCCGGTCCGGTACGGGCGCGACACTGAGGGTTGCGATCCGTTGCCGGACACGAAAAAAGACAAAAAGGAAAAAAAAATTTACTTTGCAATAGAAACTTTGGAAAATACAGAAAAATATAAAGAAGACAATTACCAACTGTAATACTAAACAATATCCATTTTTAAACTTGGGAGTATATCCTTTCCATCTCTTTCTTTCAGTGCATTAAATAAAAGAAGAATCACACTACTGATTTTTTTCTGCTTTAATATGTTCTGATGTGAGTATATTTCCAAGTGTTGATGCTGCTCAACTTGTGATGGGGTTATGTCCCAATAAACCCATTGTAAGTTGAAAATATCATAAGTCGAAAATGCATTTGATACACCTAACCCACCACACATAGTTTAGCCTAGCTTACCTTAAATGTGCTCAGAATACTGACAGTTTCCTACATTTGGACAAAATCATTTGGCCATAGTACACTGTGGAATATCAGGTGTTTACCCTGGTGCTCATGTAGCTGACTGGGGGCTGGGCTTGCTGCTGCTGTCCATCGTTGCAAGAAAGTATTGTGCCACTCATCAATAGCCTGGGAAAAGATCAAGATGCAAAATTTGAAGTTTGGTTTCTACTGAATGTGTATGGCTTTCGCACCATTGTAAAGTCAAAAAACCGCAAGTTGAACCATCATAAGTTGGAGACCAGCTGTACTTGTTGACACTGCCTAGGTCCAAATCCTGGCTCCATTTACTAAATCGTTGTGTGACCTGAATCAAGTTACTACTCTGGGCTTCAGTTTCCTCATCTTACTCTTAGGGTTGCTCTAAGTATTAAGTGAGATAATACATAGAAATAATTCTTGGCACTTAATAAATGTTAGCTGTTGTTACAATATTGTGTGACTAATACAGTTTATTTAGATTACTTCTGTTTTTGCTTGTTTTGCTATCATTAAGAATGTTGTTAGACCATCCATGTAGCTAACTCTGGAAGTACAAAATGATTTTTTTAAGTGTAGATTTTTATTAGTAAAACTGCTGAGCTAGTGGATACATGATGCATATTGCTAAACTGCCTTCTAGAGAGAATACACTCATTTACACCTCTAGACTGCATAAGAGACCATTAGCTTCATTAGGTTTTTCAGAAAAACTTCATGCTATCGCCTACATTTTGTACTGATCCCTTTTTGCTAAAAAATAACAATCTGATGAACATGGTGTTATTTTCCCTCTCTTGCCAAAACGTTGGACTTGATTGTAAGGGGTTCTGCTACATCATGGTTACCCACAGATATTTCCTTCTTTCTTTCTATTTTGTGGCTGGCTGGTATGGGGATCTGAACCCTTGACCTTGGTGTTGTAACCTCATTCTCTAACCAACTGAGTTAACCAGCCAGCCCCCCAACAGATATTTCTTTCTTTCTTTTTTTTTTTTTCTTATAGAAGTTTGATTTATTATTATTATTTTAGTTTAGTTTTGGCCACAAAGCAAGTCTTAATACATTTAAAAAGACTAAAATCATAGAAAATATGTTCTGTGACCATAATAACAAAAGGAAATTTTAAAAATTCACAAATGTGTGGAAATTAAAAAACACTCTCCTAAATAAACAATGGGTCAAAAGAAATATCACAGGAAAATTAGAGAGTATTTTGAGACAAAAATCAAAGTGCTACATATTAAAATTTGTAGGATGCAGGGTTCATGCAGTGCTTACAGGAAAATTTATACTTGTAAACACCTATATTAAAATATTACGTTCTTTTTTAAGGTGTAAATCTTTTTGTAAATTTCCTCCTTCATATTTTGGATTTTTTTTTTCTTGTTTCATTGTGTGGTCTGTGTCTTCTTATGGTATCTCAGTGGGTTTCCTGCTCTGTGTGGTCTGGTATTTAAGAATTACTGTATTCTTTTGGTGGTGTCATATTTTCATGGGTTTTCATATTTCTAGTATCTCTGTGTTGATGACTGGTCATCTAGTAGAGCAGTTGTTTCTTCTATTACTCTAGAGTGGGCTTTGAGGAGAGAGATGTCCTCCTCTTTTTCTGGTCTCCACTGGTGACTCTCCTTGTGTCAATGTAGTTGAATGTCTGATGGGCCACCTTGCAGGGTAGTTATGGCTACTTCTGTTGTGTCTGCTACTGTTGTGACAGCCATGGATATGGCGGTGGTTGTTGTGGGCCACCTACACAGAAGTGGTGTTTTCGATGTGTTCCTGAGGATGCTACCCTAGGCTCCTGCCTTAGGACCCTGGGTGTGCTCTGTTTCTTGCCTGTACCTGCGTGGAGGGGGCTGGCCCTTGGCTTCTGCCATAGAACTCTGAGCATGCTCTGTTTCTTGCCTGCTTCTGGGCAGAGGGGCCTGGCCCTCAGCTCCTGCCTCAGATATTTCTTGATCTACATTGCATTCATTATTTAGGTCCAACTTCAGTGTGTGTGTGTGTGTGTATACATTTGTGTGTATTTATATACATAGGCTGTAAATCTTTCTCTTGAAAATATGCATTTTTTTATCCTAAGTAAATTTGAATCTCCCTTTTTATTCTAGTCCCAGTTTGTATGTGGATAAAACTAATTACCCGGTAGCCCAATCTTACTATTTTTTGGTAAGAATTTTTTAAAACAGCTTTATTGAGATGTAATTCACATACCATACATTCACCTATTTGAAGGGTATACTTCAGTGGTTTTTAGTATATTCACAGATCTGTACAACTTTCACCACAGTCAATTTTAGAACATTTTCATTACCTCAAAATGAAACCCGTTACCTTTAGCTATTACCCCCCATAATTTTATTATTGTTATATCATGGACAATTGGTACAAGATTTGGGAAGAGAAAATACAGCATTAGGATTAAAAGCGCATTGTCTAGAATCTGACTGATACGGATTTAAATGCCAGCTCTACCATATATTAACTCTGACTTTGGGCGGGTTATTTAAGCACCATGAGCCTCAGCTTTCTTATCTGTCCTGGGGAGTTAGTAGTGGTAACTGCCTGTGGAGCCACAGCTGATGTCTGGAACCCTGCTCGCTGCGCATATCATAGCTCTCTTAATCCTGTTCTTTTTTTCTTTTCTTTTTTTCCTTTTTGTCTTTTTTCGTGGCCGGCAACAGATCGCAACCCTCAGTGTTGCGCCCGTACCGGACCGGGACCGGCAACGGGATCGCAACCCTCGGTGTTGCGCCCGCACCTCGCTCAGCCAGTGAGTGGCTGGTCTGTATGTGTGATCCGAACCCTTGGCGGGAATGCTGCCGCGCTCCCAAGCGGCGCACTGTAGCAGTGTGCCACTGGGCCGGCCCTTAGTCCTGTTCTTGATGCCTATTGTAAATCTAGGTGACCACGCCAGTTGCCCCCCCGAATAGCAACAAAACTAAAAGGATACATTGGCACACATATGCACTGACTACACACACACACACACACACACACACACACACACACACAATTTGCTTACAAAGGATGTGCTAAAACCACACCCAACTGGACCTGAGGTGAGGGCCCTGACCAAACTATTCTATTTTCCCAACACTGCTTCATAGGCTTATTTTAAGGATTAAACAAGATAATAAGTGTACAGAACTTAGCACAGTTACTGGCACATAGTATATGTTCAACAAACAGCTCAATAAATGTATCATTGTTGCCATAATTTTGTTCTTAAATCAACCAGTGTTTGATGCTATTAGGCATTATTATTAAGTATTGAATAGTGTGGTAAGTACTGAATGGTCAGTGATTCAGAATGTTTTTCATATCTAGCAACCTTTCTATACAACTGCTTATATTATTCTCTCATATAAACTTCTAATTACTCCCTGAGAATACAGTTAGTTACAACAATATAGTTGATAGAGAACAATAATAGCAGCTTACAAAGCACTTACTGTTTGCCTGGCACAGTTCTAAGCACTATACCTTTATTAACTCCTTTGATCCTCACCTTTCAGATATGTGCAATTATTGTCCCCATTTTACAGATTAGGTATGGAAGAGGTTAAGCAGCCTGGTCAAAGGATTACAAAAGGTGAGTCCTGAAGTCGGATTCTAACCTTGGTACTCAGTCTGGCTACAGAGTGCATGCTCTTATCTCTGTTCTTCTCTTTATCGTCTCCTTCCTAAGAGAATGGTAGAGGGATTTCAAACATCTTGACATCTTGGCTGCTAGAAGTTCTATATTGAGAAGGACTGTGAAGTCTTTAATGCTCAGCTGGAAGGAGAGCTAGAATCAATAGTGATGTCTGCTGTGGGCATGGGCCTCAGGGTGGCTGTATATTTATTTATCATCGGGATCAGACCATACATTGATGATCCTGCCTCACCACCCTAGAATACAGACCTCAGATGGGGCTGTGGCCAGGCACAGGCCCTTTCCTGAGAGAATGCCTGTTGGAGCCTGCACCACTCCCTCCTTGCATACTATCAAATCTTGCCAGTCCTTGGAAGGCCATCTTAAATTATTTCTGGAGTCAGGCCTGGTAATCTTTCCATCTGTGAAGCCATAGTCTTTTGTACTCCTTAGTTAATCATCATGTGTGGTGGTATGACATTTGGATTGTCATCTGGTACCATTACTCAAATTTTAATATATTTATGGCTTAAATTCTCATGTTGATTAAATGTTGCTTGCAGGTAGGGAACTACGTGTTAAATGTGTTAAAATTTACTACAGTGCCTCTGGAAGTGTTATCAGGTGGTACAGTTTTTTTCTTTTTTTTTTTCAGTCTCACTTGTCTGCTAAAAGAGTATTTTGTGAAATTCAAACATACCTAAGCTTCACAAACATAGTCCCAAAGGTACATGACACATTTTTGCAAGAAGGTGAATAGTCCCTAGTCATGCTGTTGGATTATGTGCATTTATTGGGATAGTTGTTTCTAATTGTCTGTCTGAAACTTCAAAACCTGTTGTTGCTTCCTTTTGAAATCTTCCTTGATCGCTCTAGTTGCTGCTTATCCTGCTTACAGGCCGCTCTCTTGGGCATGTGACTCACTGATTTAAAAGACAGTGCTGTACAGTAATTAACTACCTGCCTCTCATCACATAGGGATGAGAATTTAAATGTAGGCTTCCCAGTTAAAACTTTCTTTCCTGTGTGTTTACCCACCTACGGACATGTAGCAACACTGTCCCACACCTGGCCTTCGGAGGGAATATCTCTAGACTGTTTCACCCTGCTGTTGGAAGTGATTAGTTTGCATATTCTGAAGAAGTGATGGATTTTTACATGGGTGCTGTTAATTGAAAGTAATGTTATTTTCTGTAATTTCTAAAATGTCGTTAATTTAGTCTCATTGCACACATCTTAAATGGATGACAACTGGATTTTTAATGAAGATAATTTTAAGGCTTTAGTAAATAATAACTAAGCCAAATATTATATGACAGATTATTTTGGGTTAAATTCTTACATGACCAGTACATCCTTAAGGTGATAGGTGCTTATCCATTTTTCATGAAGTGTAATTAGTTTTTTAAGAAACTGTGTCCACGTAAAGGAATTCATTCCACCTTTACTACCTTGCCTTAGCAATCCTGAGAAATATTTTAAATGTAATCTTAGAGTATGCACCATTAGTAAATAAATCTATTCTGAGAAAGAAGTTTTAAAATATTCTTCTATTTTCTAAATAAGACATTTAAAAATACTGTTCTAATATAACACTATGGTTATATCTATTTCAGCAGTATCAAATAAAAATTCTGTAAATTATATATAGTATAATTGAATTGCCAAAGTCCTTGCCCTCAGAATTACTTCTGTTTTTGAAGCAGGAGTAATCTTTGATGTTTTAAGCAAAATTTAATTTCTCATTCAACTTATAATTCAGTTTCCAGAAAAAAGTTTTAAAATTTGCTGATGGAGGAAAGATCTTTGGGACTTCTTGTAGATCTGTCAGTGTTTGATTTTAATAAGTTCTATCATACCAACATTGTTTATTAAACTTTGTATGTAAAATTATAACCAACAAAGTTCAAATTTTCCTCACATTTTTACTTTAAATACTTATAAATTGATAGAAAAGTTGAATGAATAGTAAATACTCTTATGTCCTTCACTGCATCCACCAGTTCACTTGCTAACATTTTGCCTCGTTTTCTCCTGCCCCTTCTCTCTGCTCTCTCCTTTTCTGCTTCTCTCTCCTTATCTCTCTTCCTTTCTCTTCTCTCCCTCTCACTCTCTCTCTGTGTTTATAAAAACATAACTTTTTTCCTGAGCCATTTGAAAGTAAGCTGCAAATATCCCAACTCTTAACCCCTAAATATTTTAGCAGGTGTATCCTAATTTCCTGAAGAATTACAGTTGTCATGCCTAAGAGATTTAATATTAATACAATTTTATTATCTAATATATTACCCTTATTTAAATTTCCTGTTTTTCCTCCAAAAGAGTTCTTTATAGCCATTTCAATTTTTGATCCAGGAACCAGTCAAGGAATACATATATTATATTTGGCTGTCTTTTTTTTTTTTTTTTTTTTAGTTTTCTTTATATTTAGAATAAGCCACTACCCCCATCCCTGTGGTCTTTTATGAAATCTTATCTTGTTGTTTCTTTTTTTTATATAGGATATGCCACAACTTGCTGATTGTATTTCATGACTAGATTAAAGTTAAAATACTTTGGAATGAATAGTATATAAATGGTGTTGTGTATTTTCCATTGTGTAACATTAGGAGGTGAAGTAAATTTCTTTCATTCTGTTTTTCCCCCTGCTTTATAATAGTTTAGTATTTGTTTTGATGTATTGCTGATATGTATTTGTGGTATAGTGTCCTTGAATTTCACAGTACAATTTTGTAGTGCTTTACTCTTAATATTTTTTAGTTGTGGCATATTTCAAAAATAAAGTGCTATAATAGACATCTGTATACCTAATATCTAGAAATAAAAAATGTTAATGTTTAACCATATTTTCTTCAGATTAAAATAGAATTTTTTTTTTCCCTTTTTGTCTTTTTTCGTGTCCGGCAACGGATCGCAACCCTCAGTGTCGCGCCCGTACCAGACCGGGACTGGCAACGGATCGCAACCCTCAGTGTTGCCCTCGTACCGGACCAGGACCGGCAACGGGATCGCAACCCTCGGTGTTGCCCCCACACCTCGCTCAGCCAGTGAGCGGGAACCGGTCTGTATGTGGGATCCGAACCCTCGGCGGGAGCGCCACCGGGCCGGCCCCTAAAATAGAATTTTTATTCTAGAATCTCTCCTACATTCAAAGGTATATGTAATGTCAGTGTACCTTTGAAATAATAATAATAATAAATGAGTAAATATGTCTCAACCTAAAGATAATGGCATCTTTGAACCTCTCCACGCCTCAGGACAATTACTTCTCCTTCCCCAAAGGTAAACTCCACCCTAAGTTTGGTATTATTTATTCTCTTAGTTTTCCTTAAGTTTTACCACATTTGTATTTTCCCTTCAATATACATTTTTTTTCTTTTTAGCTTTTTCTGTTTTTGAGCTGTATATGAATGGAATTATACTGTTTGTGTGTATTCATTTTGGACTTGGTTTTTTATTCAACATTATAATTTTGAGATTTCACTCATTTTGATAAACTTAGCTGAGGTTCATTCATTTTTCCCTACTATGTGATAATTCCATTTTATGAAATAGTACAATTTATCTATTTTACTGTTGTTTGACACTTGGGCTCTCTCTAGTTTTTGCTGTTAAGGAAATACTGCTGTAAACATTGTTGTACATGCCTCGTGGTGACTGTATACAAAAGGTTGTCTAGGTTATACAGAGGTACTTCAAAAAGTTCGTGGAAAAATAGAATTGAAAAATAATATGAATCTTTCCATGAACTTTTGGAAGTACCCTCATATACCTTGAGCTAGAATGTTTGGGTCTTTGGGTATGTCCACTGTCAACTTTGCTAGGTAATGGAAAATGTTTTCTTTAAAATGGTTGTAGATTAAGCCAAATAAGGAATTAAAGAGGAGCAGGTTTGTGAGAGGAAGAAAAAGCAAGATAATGAGTTCTGTTCATGTGTTTTAAGTTTTAGTTAGAAATGTTGAGTAGGCATTTGCCATGTGTTTGGTTTTTAGCTCCACCCATCTTTGTTTTTTCCTGGGTTAACTCATTCAGGCGTGTCATCTTTTCCTCCTTGAAGTGGTCTTTTCTTTCTTTCTTTCTTTTTTTTTTTTTTCCAAATTATATCACAGCATCAAACTTATTTGTTCAGTTTTCATATCCTCAGTCTCAGTTTTTAAGAATTTTTATAGACCCAGAACCACAGAGCTACATTAAGCTAGTTTTCTGGTTCCTGGGGATGACGTACATGAAAAGTGTGGAGACAGTGGTGTTATTAGCAAGTGTGCATTCCGGGTGGCTGTTAGCAAAGGGAGTAACTTAACAAAAAAACGTGACGCAGGCTAAAACAAATAAGTAAATAAATATGTCAATAAACAGTGCTCTTTTGGGACCCCGCAGAACTGTGGCATACAGCAGTGTGTATTGATAGTCCCTAATGATTTCATAATGCTGTATTTGGGTGTTCATAATGTTAATTCTAAATTTCTTTGTATGTTGAAAAGATGCAGTAATACATGTTTTAGAAGAACTGGTGAACGCTTAGCAATCTAGAATCACTTCCTGACAATTCCTCATAGTAGAAATCTTACTGTTTTATGGTAGTAAAACTATCCAAAGGAGCTTGGTCTATTGATAATTTCTCAAAACCACTATAGGAAAAAAAACAGGTGATATGTATTTCTCTA
Source organism: Galeopterus variegatus (assembly GCF_000696425.1). Taxonomy (NCBI): domain Eukaryota; kingdom Metazoa; phylum Chordata; class Mammalia; order Dermoptera; family Cynocephalidae; genus Galeopterus; species Galeopterus variegatus. The sequence goes on along the minus strand of NW_007726701.1, from coordinate 273,871 downwards.
CTGACTGAATTGGATTTACTTGGAAAGGAGAATGTATCAAATAATTTAAATGTTTTATATTGTGAATATGAATAAATTCTAGAGAAAAATTAAACAAGAATATAGAAGTGGTTTTCATGCTTCATTGTTGAGGGGATAAATTGAAAAAGAACAGAAATAGGTGATTATCTGGGGGTTCCTTCTGCAGCTGATACCCCTAGAACAGACTGGCACTCATCTAGGAGTAGCTGCTGCTTCAGAGCCAGAGGAGGAGGGACACAGAGGGTAAAGAGCCTTTTCCTAATTTAAGACCGAGGACCCAGAACTTGACTTGGGAACTGCTGTTTTGTTTAGTCCTCTACTCCAGGAACTTCTCATTCCATAGGAAACTAGAAACCGCTGTAGAACTGAAGCTTTCTAGCTATTCTTTTCTTCTTTGCCATTTAAAAAATACAGACGTAGGGCTGCCCAGTTAGCTCAGTTGGATTGAGCATGGTGTTAACTGATGTAAGGGTTCGGATCCCCTTACTGGCCAGTCACACACACAAAAAACAAAACAAAAAAACCTGTATACACCGAGACCCACATAAAAGGAAGATGATTTCAAAAAAATAATACATCTTGAATAGTCTTCGGGCAGTTATTTTACTATTCAGAATCTAACGGGAAAGCAGAGGTAAGAACACTATTTTTTATTTTAACATTTACTTGTACATATTTGTGGGAGGCATGCTTATGCTGCACAGTGATTCACTTAGGGTATTGTTTCAATCCATGCATGTACTGCAGAGTGATTCACTTAGGGTAGATAGTATGGTACCCTGTAGTCCACCACTTTTCCTCCTCTACCTCCCCCTCACCTCTGGTAACCATTATTCTACTCTCTACTTTTATGAGAACCACCTTTTTTTTTTTTAATTCCACATATGAATGATATCATGAGGTATTTGTCTTTTTGTGCCTAACTTCACTTAACATGATGGTTTCCAGTTCCATTTATGTTATAGCAAATGATAGGATGTCCGTTGGTTTTTTTTTTTAGTAGCTGAGTAGTATTCCATTGTGTATATAGGCCAAAGGTTTTTAAATCTATTTATCCACTGATGGGCATTTAGATTGATTCTGTCTCTTGGCTGTTGTGAATAGTGCTGTGATGATCGTGTGAGTGCAGGAGTCTTCTTGATATGTTGATTTCATTTCCTTTGGTATATAACAGTACTGCGATAGCTGGGTTGAAGGAGAGGTATGTTTTTAATTCTCTGATCAACCTCCACACTGTTTTCCACAATGGCTGTACCAATTTGCAGTCCTACCAGCAATGTGGAAGGGTTCCGTTTTCTCCACATCCTCGCCAGCATTTGTTATTTTTTTGTCTTTTTTTTTTTTTCCCCTTTTTGTCTTTTTTTGTGACCGGTAATGGGATCGCAACCCTCGGTGTCGCACCCATACCGCGCTCAACCAGTGAGCGGACCGGTCTCTATATGGGATCCGAACCCTCAGCGGGAGCGCCGCCGCACTCCCAAGCACCGCACTCTACCGAGTGCGCCACCGGGCCGGCCCTTGTCTTGTTGATAATAATCATTCTAACTGTAGTGAGGTGATATTTCATTGTGAAAACACTCGTCTTTAGAAAGTAGGTTTTAACAAATTTTTAATCTTGAAATAAGTATGGATTAACGGGAAATTGCAAAAATAGTAAGGAGAGGTCCCTTGTATCCCTTACCTTTCCTCCAATGGTTACTTCTTACTATGCATAGTACAATAGCAAAACAGAAATTGATATTGGTACATTTTGTGTGTATAGTTCTGTGCTGTTTAAACACATGTGTAGTAGAGTTGTGTAACCATCACAGCATCAAGACAAAATTCCATCACCACAAAGATGTCACTTGTGCTATGCACACACCTGCCCCCATGTAAATGGAATCATAATATGAGACCTTTGGAAATAGGCTTTTATTCACTCAGCCTAATTCCTTGAGATCACCTGAGTTATGTGACTCAATGTTTTGTTCTTTTTTATTGCTAAGTAGGATTCCATGGTATGGATGAAGCTGCTGGGAACATTCATGTGCAGGGTTTTGTGTGGAGATGAATTTTTGTTTCTTTGGGACAGATGCTGTTAAAAAATTATCCAGTGACACTTGTAAAAACATGGTAAGGAAGACTTTTTATTCAGGACTGTCACAGGGAGCAGTGCAATGGGGTCTTACAGTGGGGGAGAGAGATTAGGCTCAAATCAGAATACAGCATGGGCAAGTAGGAATTTATAGCCAAGGGGGAGGGTGGGGGGTCAGTGGGTGGAAAATTACCAAGAGGAAACATCAGGGCTGTAGTGGATTGAATTATGTCCCCCCAAAACTCACAGAAGCTTGAATTGTGTCCTCCAAGTTTTATGTACTAGAAACTTAGCCCCCACTGTGACTATTAAGAGGGGGGGCATCTATTATGGTAATTGAAAGGTGGGGCCTTGAAGAGGTCATTAGATTATAGGACTGTGCCATAGAGAATGGATTAAAAATGGTGGCCATGGGTGTGGTTCGGAGGACTTTAAAAGAGTCTTTCTTTCTCTCTGCTCTCTCTGCTTCCACCATCTTGCAATTTGAGATCTCTGGGTCAATGTTGCCACCACCAGAAGGCCTTTGGACTTCCCAGCCTCAGAAACTGTAAGCAATAAATTTTGGTTTTCGTTATAAATTACCCAGTTCTTGGTATTTTGTTATAAGCAACAGAAACGGACTGATAAAAGGGGTAAGAGAGATTCTGGCTAAACTGACCTAATAGGATTCTTGCTGAAGACAGGCCAGGGTGATCAGACATCACTTGGGGTGGTGTGGAGGATGAGGAACCTGATCAGATATCGAGGGTGAGGGTGATCAGATTATCAATGGTGGGGGTTTTCTTGCTAAGCTGATTTAGCAAGGTTCTTCATTAAAACTGGATTTTAAAAGGAAGTGCACAGACAGGCTTAGGAGAAGGTTCAGGATCCTTACTCAAGTTTGGCTAAGCAAGGAATCTTTGTCAGTACCCAGAAGTGCAATTGGTAGGTTATGTGTAAGTATGTATTTTGTTTTTTTAAGAAACTGCCAAACTGTCTTCCATAACGTCTGTGCCATTTTACCTGCTCACTAGCAGTGCACGAAAAATCCATTTCCTTCATATTCTTGTCAGCACTTGATATTGTCATTATTTTTTATTTTAGCTGTTTTATTTTAGGTGTATAGTGATGATCTCAGTTTTAATTTACATGTCCCTGATAGCTGGTCACATTGACCATATCTTTTCATTTGCTTATTTGTCATCCCTATGTACTCTTCAGTGAAATATCTCTTCATAATTTTGGTCCATTTTCTAGTTGATTTTTTTTTTTTTTTACTGTTGAGTTTCAGGATTTCTTTATATATTCTAGGTGAGTCCTTTACCACACATATGGTTTGCAGCTTATCTCAGACTGCTCTTGTTTTTTCACCTTCTTACCAGGGTCTTTTGCATAGCAGATGCTTTAAATTTTAATGAAGTCCTATTTATCGTGGGGTTTTTTTCTTTCATTGGTCGTGCTTTTGGTGTCACTTACCATTCCCGCTCTCACCCCACTCCCAGCCCCAGACAGCCACTAATCTACTTTCTATCTCTATGGAATTGTCTATTCTGGATATTTCATATAAGTGGAGTCATACAATACCGAAAAAAGCCCTTTGTGTCTGGCTTCTTTCACTTAGCATATATTTTCAAGGTTCATCCATGTTGTATCATGAATTAATTAGTCTGTCTTTATGGCTGAATAATATTCCGTTGTATGGATAGACCACATTTTGTTTATCCATTTGTCAGCTGATGGACATCAGGTTGTTTCCATGTTGTTGCCTGTACCAGAACAGTTGTGCGCATAGCCTTTCAGTCCTTTGCCTTCCTCATACATGACAAACACGTGTGTTCCTATATGTGTGTATAGTTTTGTTTTCTTTTTAAATAATGAAGGGTTGACTTATTTATAATTTTTTTAAACTTAAGGTATTTGGGCTATCTTTCCATGTCTATACAAATAGATAAGATATATCCATTCTTGAGACTGTACAGTGCTTGGTGTGGCTGTTTAATTGATTCCATACTGATAAACATTTAAGTGACATTGGGTAACTTCCTATTTTTCTTACATAGCTGTGGCAATAAACATCCTTATACAGGTATCTTTCTGGTACAAAACTCATTTTACGTACTTTTGGATTTTTCTCTGAAGTGTCACTCATTGTTCACTTATTCAAAAGTGTATTGATTACTTTCTGTGTGCTGGGCAGTGGACTATGCTTAAAACACAGGGACACAAGCACTAATAAAATGTTCTTACTGTGCTCAGGACTCATCTTTGTAAAGAAAATATAGATATCAGTAGATAATGATAATTCACTGTGATTAGCACACAATGTGTTATTACTAAAATCCTGTGCAACAAGTAACTACATAAGGAAGAGGGGAGGATTTAACATAAGAGGAGGTATTTGAGATGGGTCTTTGTGAGGACAAATGGAAATTCACCTAGCAAAAGATAAACATAAGAATACTTTGACTTTTCAATTAAAATTGCAAGTGTGAAGAAACGTAGAAGCATTAAATAACCTAGCATATTTAGGAAATAGCAAATAGTTTACTATGGCCAGCAGGAGGCTTTTTGGCAGAGATTGTAGCAGAAAACAAGGCAGTTTAAACAGGTTGAAAGCGGATTATGGGAGTCTCTGAATGCCTTCCTAAAGAATTTGGGACTTCATTTTGTACGTAATTGGAAATCACTGAAAACATTTAAGGCACACTTCTATTTTTTAAATTTCAGTAAATATTTACAGTTGTGCTGACAACATTTTAGAACATTTCTATCACTTTCCACAGTTAACTGCTTCTACTTCTTGCTCTACGCAACCACTGCTTTGCTTTCTGTCTCTGTTTGCCCCTTCAAAACATTGCATACACAGGGAATCACGCAATACGTAGTATTTTGCATCTGGTTTCTTTCACTTAGCATGTTTTTGAGGTTCATTTATATTGTCATGCATATCAGCGTTTCTTTCCTTTTTATTGCCTGATGATATTCTATCCTGTGGATATGCCACACTTTCTCTCTTCAGCAGTTTATGGACATTTGGATTGTTCCGAGTTTTTGGTTATTATGAGTAATGCTGCTTATGAACATTTGTAGATAAGTCTTTGTGTGGACACATTTTCATTTCTCTTGTATAGTGTCCTATGGAGAAAATTTTGGAGCATATGGTGAGTTTATGTTTATATTTAACTTTAGGAAACTGACAAACTCTTCCCCAAAGAGGAAGAAAAGTATAGTCCCATCAGCAAAGCATAAGGGCTCGTTTCTCCATGTGTTCACCAACACGTGGTATTGTCTGTCTTTGATTGTGGCCATTCTGGTGGCTACCTAGTGATATCTCATTGTAATTTTAATTTACATTTTTCTAATGACTTATGTGTAATTTTTTCATGAAGCACAGTTATATTTTAGAAACACAGGTACAGTGAATAGAGGTAAGAAAGGAGGCGAACTATATGAAAGATGAGAGCCTGCCCTAGATAATGTGTAAAGAGATGGGGAAGACAAATCTTAAAGATATCTCAGAGTTAGAATGAGCAGCATTTAGTAACTGCCTAAATATAACAGGTGAAGCAGCAGGAGGTGGGACTTAGTGAGCCCAAGATTGCAAACTTTTGCAGTTGGGTGGATGGTGCTGCCATTAGCCAAAAAAGTGATTTACGGGTACCTAAACAGTTTTTGTGCTGGCAGATGATGACTTGTATATCAATGCTGTTTTCTTGATGAGCCACTGGAATAAATATTTAATAGTTGTTTAATACTGTGGAAATAAGTGTCTAGTTTAAGAGAAGTTTCTGAGCTGAGATAATTTAGGGGAGTTACTGTATAGATAATAATTGAATTCATGTGTGTTCTTAAATCACTGTATCTGCTGGGTTACTTTTTGGTAACTGAAAATTGCTTAAACAATAAGAGGATTTAATATAATAAAAAGATGCAAGTTAAGATGGTTCTGGTATTAATTCACTCAGGCATAGCAACATCAGCAAGGACCCAGGTTCTTTCTGTCTTTTGATGCTGCTGCCATTCTTGATCTGTTATGTTGTCCCCTTAGGCTGTCTCCTCCTTCATGGTGCTGTGATAGCCGCCATAGTTCCGACTGACATACTGAAACCCAGAGATGCATGCAAAAAAGTGGGGGGTAGGTGTTTTCACCTGGGTTGCTTTTATCAAATAGGAGAACCTTTCTCAGATGCTCCCTAGCAAACTTGCTGTCTTGTCTTACCACCCAGAATTGTATCAGATGTTTGTGGCTAACCTACCCAGTGATAAGGGGAATGGAAATTGCCGTAACTGGCTTAGACCAGAGCTTTCTACCTCAAGTATCTTTTTCTGATATCTCTCTGAAAGAAACCTTTTCCCTTGCCTTTTGGTTCTCTTCTGTAGGTCAGATAGGTTAGGTTTTCTAGACAACTCGGTTTCATATTCAGTACTTTGGATCAGCTAATGTTTGCTGAAATCATACTCTGTGTCATGAACTGTGTTAGATTCTAGGATACAGAGATGAAGAAGAAAGTTATAGTTTGATATGGAAATAAACTTCAGCAGAAAAGTGCCATGACAGAGTTGTGCACTAAAGTTCACTTGATTTGTGGGTCTAATACCACTGTTTGTATCTTTGGTTTTATGAGAAAGGGCATTTTGAGTTTCAAAATCAAGCTTATATTCAATTTATAAATGAGTTATAACACAACCTATTCATGAGTTGACCTTCCCTTTCTGTTATGTAGCCCCATGTTTTATTATAGAGGTGCATGGTAAACCTAAATTATACTGCTTATTTGAGTTACTTAAAGCTAAACCTGTATCATATTTTTCTGGATTATGTTTTAGTTTTCTAGTTAATATACTGGAGCTTTTAAAAGTACTGCCTTTAGTTTGAGATCACAACTGAAATGTTTGTAAAATATATATTATTTTGTAATTTGGCACTAGTATTTTAAAAAATGGTTATGTGAATGCAGCTATAATGTTTATAGCAGTATTTGTGCAGTATATGTGGTGCTTTTTATGGGTGCTGAGAAGAGAGGAGAAATGAAGGTAGGAAAGGGGGGGATTTGAAGTGGTAGAAGGAAAATATGTGTAATCAATATTGCTGATTCCTCTGAATGCTAAGAATTTCACTACATTTTGATATCTGGTACAAACTCAGAAATCTTCAATTTCAGCTTAGAATGAGTGTATTTATCAAAAGCATATTTATGCTATTCTTTTCTATAAAGCAAATCTTTCTAATAAAGGTGACATTCTTACACCTCAGACTCAAAAATAACTATAATATTCATAATCAGTGTTTGTCCCTGATGGGTTCTGTATGGTTAGCAATATTTTTAAAGTACCTTGGTCGTTTAAGATTTAAGTATTTTAATAATTTTAAAAGCCAAGAGGGATGTACACATTTTGATGGCAGAAAAAGATATTTTGTAAAGGAAATGTGGGGTTAAAATGAACTTTTCACCTTAGTTTGCAAATAATTATTAACTTGAAGAAATTCTGATGTTAGCCTAGGTCTGATTATAAAATGTTAGAATATATTAGAAAGATTTGATTTTCATTTATTCCAACTCATTAAGAAGCTCTAATGTGTTTTTAAAAGAATTACCTTCTTTTTAATGTGTTTTCTATAACTAATAGGTTTGAAATTTTCAGACACAAAATCTTTGGTGTAAAAATTCCTTATTTAGTGTTTGGTTTCTCCCTTGCCATCGTGGGCACAAGTCTACAGTACTAAAAGCCTGTGGTAAATTGTTATGTGATTAAAGTTGTTTGGAAAATTTTGCCTACATAAATCCTATTTGTATGCATGTATATATTTACAGATTTATACTTATAGGATTGTGGAACTGTATGACAAAGGTCCTAATTTTTACTTTATTTATACAAGTTCTAATACATAGAAAGTGATTTGCAGTTTCTGTAGTGTAGTGGTTTAAAAAAATAATAATGATTTGCAGATCTGTACCGTGAAGCACATTCTTTCCTTTTATACACCTCCGAGTGTTGAAATAAAATCTTACTTGATTTTCCTTAGCCAGTCTTTTTTTTTTTTTGGCATCTGGCAGGTATGAGGATCCAAACCCTTGACCTTGGTGCTACAACACCACACTCTTCCGACTGAGGTAACTGGCCAGTCCCTTCCTTAGCCAGTCTTAAGGTCAATCTTTAGAAAAGGTTTTCTGAAGTTTATGTTTTGTTATGTGTTTATACATGTGAGAGAATGGAGGGAAAATAGATGATTTGGGGTCTTGGACTTTGAAGATGGGATATTTGAAAGTTCTTTTGGTTATGTATTTTCCTTTTTTTTTAACTTTAGGCTTAGCCTAAAGCTTATAACTTTTTTTTTTTTAAATGAGGAAACAATGTTGTAATAAATAGTGCTGTAATAAGCAATGATTAGTAAGTTGTTTACATGTTAATTTTATTTATTATTCGACCCACTGGAAATATCTCATAGAATTGAATCAGGCCATGAATGTTTAAACAGAGACACTTCGTTCACACTGTTTTTGCTCTTATGGGAATAGATTACTCTGAGCTTGTTTAATGCAGTGATTACCTCCTCTCGCTCCTTCCACACACGCCCTTAGGGAGGAAAGGAGTGGTTGACAAAGAATGGCTTTGAGAGAAAATCTTTATGCCATTTCTAAAATGGAAACACAATGCCTTTTTTTCTTTTGATTATTTATATAAAAGGGAAAGTATTTAAGATCATGAATGTTTCAGAAAAAAACTAAACAAGTCTCCATTCCTGTCTTCCCTCATTTCTGAGTGACATTGAAAGTTTTATAGTCAAATGAGTATTCTGAAAAATATTAGGGACCTGGTTAAGTGATGGGTAACTAGTGCCTTGAGAAGACTGTTACCAGCTACTAAATGCAGACAAAGCAATACTGACTGCTTTCAGGGTCAGCCTATCTTTAGTGGGACCATGAAAGATTTAGCATGGGCTTATTGGCAGCCTGTCTGCTGAGTGGAGACCCTTGTCTTTAAGAAAGACTGCTATCTGATATGCTAGACAGTTTCAGGTTGCCCCAGTTTACATGAATTTAGTCATTATTGCCAAGACTGCTAAACCTCAGTGTGACACAAATGATATTTCTAAATGGACCTGAAGACAAAGGTAATAACATAGGTAATGTTCATACACCTTTTAAAATTTTCCTTTTATAATATGAAGCAGAAGACCTTGCTATTTGAAGTTTCAATTAAAAGATACATTCAGTGGGCCGGCCTGATGGCGCACTCAGTAGAGTACAGGGCTTGGGAGTGTGGCGGCGCTCCCGCCGAGGGTTCAGATCCCATATAGAGACCGGTCCGCTCACTGGTTGAGCGCGGTACGGGCGTGACACCGAGGGTTGCGATCCTGTTGCCGGTCACGGTACGGGCGCGACACCGAGGGTTGCGATCCCGTTACCAGTCACGAAAAAAGACGAAAAGGAAAAAAAAAAAAAAAGATACATTCAGTGAAATTATTTTTAAGATCTACAAGTAAACAACACACATATCTTTAAATAAATTAAAATTTATAATGGTTTTAATCTTTTAGGTTTATGAATGTTTGTCCCTTAAAGCAGTAGTGTATGAATGTCAGTATTAACATAGTTGAAGCCTATCCCAACCAGTACAGTTAATTCTTTGCCCTCCTAATGTTTTAGGTAGTAGTGTCACTGAAATTAAAACTGTTTGAGACTTTCTGATAAAAAGTGAGAAAAGAGATAATAGCTAGGTTGTCAAATATATTTTTGCATAAGTAGGAATCTGAATATTGTAGGGTTGTAAATTTTAGTACCGCTTCTAGCTATTCCTGTTTTTTCATATTGAGTTGAGGTTTTTTGGTTTTTTTCCCCAAAAGTTTAAGATGACGTAGAAATTTTACATATGAGTACTTTTTTTGCAGAACTAACTTTACAGTCTTCTTTGGGCAGAGATTGGGAAAATGGTAGTGATAGGTTTCTAAAAAAACTGTAAAACTTCCCATTGCTTTTACTTTGAAAATGTATAGTTTTACACGTGAAACATTTTTAGCATTGCTTCTGCATGGTTATTCTGACAAAGTTCTTTCAGTCTTAAATAAGTTCTTTTTTTTTTCCTAAACAGATTTATGAAAATATGCATCAGTTTAATACTGTCTTGGAATTCATGAGATGGAAGCATAGGTCAAAGCCGTTTGGAGAGAATTGGAAATATAGTTTTATCTAGCCACATCTCTGAGGTAAGAAAAAAGACTTCAGAAAATAATTAGGATAATATGAAAATTCTCATTTCTTACCAATAGAGAATAGTCCTTCTGTATTACCACTGCAGCTTTATTTGAGCTTCTTTACATGCATTACAATACCACAACTTTATATTAGTTTCTTTAGTCACCTTCCTTATGAGTTCATAAATAATTCTAATTTATTTTACTCTTTTTATAAATGTTGAATCTCTTCAACATTTCAGAAGTGAAAAGTATTTATTTCTTCCTCATAATCACTTTTTTAACTACTTGTAGAAAATAAACGTTAAACAGTTTATATATTTATTTCTTCCCTCTAAGATTTCAGAGCAAAGTTCAGAATGGAAGATTGTATTAAAAATGAATGTTTACATTACTCTGAAATTTTCACACATTTTAGAATTCAAAGTAAGATGTTTAACATGTTAGAATAATATATCTTTGGAGATAGAATTTAATTTAATGAAGTAGGACTTGCAGTCATGCCAGAGTAGGAGGAAAAAAACCATTCTAAGACAATATGTACAGGGAAATCAAGCTTATTGTTGTAAAATCCATTTAGAGACTCAAATTACCAGGTAAAAGGTTTGAATTCTTCTGGGATGTGCATTTGAAAAAATAGGTAGGACACACAGTTTTGTGAAGTGGCCTCTACTTTCCCTTCTGGAAATGAGCTTTGCTCATTGCTTCTGCTTACAGTGTTCACTCAGTGCCCCTGGGATCTGCTTTTCTTTTTTCCTTTTTGTCTTTTTTCGTGACCGGCAACGGATCGCAACCCTCAGTGTTGCGCCCGTACCGGACCAGGACCGGCAATGGGGATCACAACCCTTGGTGTTGCGCCCGCACCTCACTCAGCCAGTGAGCGGCCGGTCTGTATGTGGGATCCGAACCCTTGGCGGGAACGCCGCCACGCTTCCAAGCGGCGCACTATAGCAGTGTGCCACCGGGCCGGCCCCTGGGATCTGCTTTTCTGAAAAATACCATGACTTTCTAATTCTTTTATGAGGTTTTATATTCTTTGATTGCTGTAGTAGTTGTCATTTTTTTCTCTCTTGAGATTTCTCTTGGTTTCCTTGACTCTCTGCTCTTCAAGTTCTACTTCTTCAGTTACTCCCTCACGATTATTTTTTCTCCTCTTACTTTTAAATAATGATCTTCTCCAAGGTTTTTTTTTTTCCTTTTTTTTCCCCTTTTTTTGTCTTTTTTCATGTCCGGCTAAGGACTGCAACCCTCAGTGTTGCGCCCGCACCGGACCGGGACCAGCAACAGGATCACAACCCTCGGTGCTGTGCCTGCCCCTCGCTCAGCCAGTGAGCGGGAACCGGTCTGTATGTGGGATCTGAACCCTCGGCGGGAGCACTGCTGCGCTCCCAAGCGGCGCACTGTAGCAGTGCGCCACCGGGCCGGCCCCCTTCTCCAAGGTTTTATCTTTGAAATTCTTCTACTTTTTTCTGTATGTCTTTCCTAATCTCATGATTTCATCAATTATCTCTAAAATGCTCTCTCAACTTTGTATCTCGGTTGTGATATTTTCTCCAAGCTTCAGACCCATGTTTTCTACTGTTTGCAGGATGGCCTGGCTTGTTAGCACCTCAGACTTCACATTATGTACCACTTACTTCATCCTGAGTTTCATACCCAGTGTTCCCCTTTCTGTTAGTGGACTTCTTTGTCACCCAGGCTCAAAGTCTCAGTACTGTGTCTGATTTCTAATCTTTTGCTTTCTACCTTCAGTCAGAGATCGAGTCCTATCAGTTTTACCTCTATGAAGTATATGAATGTTTTCATCTTCTCCTTTCTAATCCCTTGTCACCATCAAGTTTAGGTCCTTATATTACATTTCACTAGAAATATTGTAGGGCTCTCCCAGCTTTGTGCCTCTCCTGACTCCTACTTCATTTCACATGTTGCTGCCAGCTTAAATTTTCTAAAAGACAGTTCTACATATATTGTCAGTGACTCTGCCAGCCTGCCAAAGTAAGGACAAACTCTCTAATATTAAAGCCTCTTAACAGTATAGTATTGAGTGGGTGACACCTTTGCCTCCATCTGTCCATTCATTTCTCTTTCCCTTTAAACATTTACTAAACTTACTTTCTCTAAGCCAGGCACTGTGTTAGGTGCTGAGAATACAAAATGTTGTGTAAAATGGGTTCCTCGCTTTACTGTCAAAGCATAGTCTGTTTAGAGATGGGTATGGAAGTAGTTAATTCAAGTGTAGTTTGGAAAGTGCTATTGTAATTGAAAAAGTGCACTGGATCATTCCCCACGATTTACCTATATTGTAACATTACTTTGTCAGGCAGGCTTGACATAGAAGAGATATTTGAGTAGAGTCTCGAAGGATGAGTAGAAGATTGCTGAGTACAAATTGGAAGGCTCGGGAATTTCATGACAGTGCCCAGCACAAGCGGGGAGGAAGCTTGAAAATGTATAGAATGAAAAAGAAACAGAATAAATAATTTTTGTATGGTTTGAATTTAGGATGTGAGAGGATTTGAGGGATAAGGCTGGAAGAGATCTTGATTGTGAAGAAGAACTTTGAGTGCCATGGTAAGGAGTCTAGACTTTACGTTGTTAGTAACGAGTAGTCGTTGAAGAATTTTAACAAGAGGTGTTTTGGATCATAACTATGTTTTGTTAAAATTAATGTTGGTAATATGAATGGTAGTTTGGAAGGAAGAGAAACCAAAAGCAGAGAGAGAAATTAGGATATTTTTAACTGTTTCAAGCCAGAAATAATGAGGCTTTCAGTTAAGATGGGGTGAGCTTACCTGAAATTATGAAAACTGGTAATATTGATTATTTAGAAAATGTTTAATTTTCTTCTCCTATACCCCTGTCTACTTACTATATTCTTCAACCAGTGATTTGAACGCGTCCTGTATTTTCTTTCCTCTATGTTATTCTTGTCTCCTGGCATACTTCCCCCCTTGTTCTGTCCTGTGGAAGGCCTGTCAACATTTGAAAACCCATTTCAAATGCCAATTTATCCCAAAAGTCCTTTCTGATCTTTTTGCCTTTGACTCTAGGAATATGCTCCTCTCTGGTTTAAGGCCCCAAAGCACTTATTTTTGTTCTACAGGATGTTTTTGGTTCCTGTTAAACTGTGTGACAAGTCGTCTCAAAGGAGGAATCAGAAAATACTTGTAACATAGGCCCTCTTCTTGGTTTATAGTTGAGTCAGTAAGGTTTGCATGTAAGTGATACTGTGTAAGTAGTGATAACCAGCACGGCCGAGTAAAAGTGATGAGGGCCAGAAGAGTGAATTACTACTGCAAGTCAGGGTCCTGTAGCTCTGAGAAGTACAGGTAGGACGTAGGAGGGGCTATTTGAGCTGAGTCTTGAAAAATGAGCAGAATTTGGACAGGTAAAGAAAGAATTAAAGGATATTTCTGGAAAAGCAGATGATTAGAAAAAGAATGTTTTTGTAGGAGTCTGGTGGATTTCTTGGAAAAGGGTAGGAAGTGTGACATGAAGAAAATTATACTTTCGGGAAATTACTCTAGCAGTAATGTACAAACATACATCATTAGTGAAATGGAGTATGGAGTAGAGAGCTCAGTTAAAAGGCTGTGGCAGTAGTTAGGCGTGAGGGAAACAGAATTTAATCAGAATGGTAATGGAAATAGAAAAGAAAGGCTGAATGGCATAGGTATTGTGAAGGAGGAAGGTACACTGATTTGTGGCCAGATGTTGGAGTGAGACAGAGATGCCCAGATTTTGAGCCTGGGTGGCAGGAATAATGTTGGCATTGATAATAGCAAATGTAAGTTGAATCCTAGTTTTCTGAATCTAGAGAAACATTAAAACTGATGTTGTACTTTGCTTTTCATCTCATAATTTGCTTACAGACAACAAATATTTTGTACATTATTTTTCAACTCTTAGCACATTGAAAGGTACATATTATGAAAACAAAGTATGGCTCTTTTAGAAGAACAATTTTAAAGGAAATAAATACTGTTCTGTTCATAGTTATCTTTTTTGCTATAGTTTTAAATGCTGTGTACGATTTAGTAAAACTTAAGAATGTTTGAAGTATTTCTATAGGTATAATTTTGGCAGTACAAAGATGGTATCTTGTTTTAGTAGCATTACTGCTAAATGAATAGAGACCTGTGAAAATTTTATTAAGCAGAATTGGATGGTTTCATATTAACAAATAAGGGTTAGTATGATAATATCCATTAGAGAAATACCTTATAGTGAAGTAATTTTTACTTTGTAATATAAAACTGGCTTTTCCGGTACATTTATTAAAATTCTTTTCGACTGTGAATTGGAGGCCTGATTAAGGACTTTGCAATATTTAGAAATATTCAAACAGTGTATATTGAAAATAAAGTAGTCACTAATTGTTTCTTTCTTTCTTTTTTTTTAACTAATTGTTTCTTAATGTGTAAAACTGGAAGACAGTATGTTATTGAGGAAGGAAAGCATTCATGTTAAAAAAAAAAAAAAGTCAGGCTTTGTGATCGAACTGTTACCAAGTTATTTTCTCTAACATAAATACAATTGAGCTCTCAAGTTAATTAACATTTGTACTGTTTATAATGTACATTTTATAAAAGATCCCCCTATCATCCTTATCTCAGAATAGTCACAGCAGTGTTTACCAAAGTATGGAACATGTACTACTGGTAGCATTCAGAATGATTTAAGGTGGTATACAGGTGAATTTTTAATATTTACATATTTATTTCAATGATGTACTGCTCATGGCAATGAATACTTTTCCACTTAAGGTAGTGACAGTGCTTTTCTCTTTATTTCTCTCTCTTTCGAACTGTGGTTCAGAAACTTGAGTCAATCATACTTTCAGATTATGGCAGGAAACTTATTGTCTTTATTCTCTATAAGGCTCCTCAATTGATTTACTTCATTTTTGTCTCTTTTTATTCTTGATCCTCTACTCCTGTTTTCCTCTCCTCCTGCCATAGGAAACCACTCTAATTTGTTTGCTATATTTCTTTGAATGAATGTATCCTTATAAAAAAAACATACAGTGTTGTTGGTATGTGTGTGTTGAATTGACATAATTAGGTTTCGCTACAAATATTTTGCCTTTTTAAAAATTGTTTTTTCTCAACACTGGAAAGATCTCTACATGTTGCTGTCTGTACACGTGTTCATTGCTTCTTAGTTATGTTTAATATCCCATAATATAAAGCACCACATTTACTACTTTAAAGAGGCAACATACTCTGTTTAAAAGCACAGGTAATGGAGCCAGATTGCTTCGGTTTGAATCCTGACTTTACCACTTCTGAGTTTGGGTTACCATGAAAGTAGGGCCCGAGAAAAGGACCCATGGCTGGGTAGTTTCTTTGGGAGATGAACCCAAAAAGTGAGAGAATGGGAAAAAGAAAAAGGAGTAAAGTTACATAGAGTGTGTAAATGAGCCAGTTACTCCCTCTGTGGGTAACTGGGTTCAGTCCCCCTGGGAATCCTCTAAACATACCTCAGTATTGTCTCACTAAAGGACAGGGAGCCTGGGACGTTTATCCACCGACTTTCATCTTTCGTTAGTTGATGTTTGCTCCTAGAGCTTAACTCTAGCATTTCTGCGGTTGTGCCTCCATACTGCCGAGCAGTCTTCCTTAAGTTTGCAGGAATATACAGAGCAGCACCTCGGCTCACACTTGATGTCAGGTACTGTCAGACAGCGTCTGGAACTGTCCACCTAGCTGCAACGAGAGGAGGTAGGCTGAGGGAGCATGCTGCAGAGCACTGCCCGTGTCTGCTGTAGTCAGCCCCTCTTATCACTTAGATTACCTCAGGCCCCGCTGAATCCACTCTGTCCCTGACCCTTCAAAGTGATGACTAGTTATAATCACTAAAAGAAATGTCTAAAGCAGAGGGTTAGTGGAATAAGCTGTAATCCCCACTACTGCAGCTGGTCCTGAGGCCATAATTGATGCTCGCCACGTGGTGCTCTGTAAGCCTTCAGAGAGTAGTGTGGACAGTAGCATGCACTCCCTGGGCGTGGAAGGCAAACCCACATCTGTAATAAGTGTCAGTTCTGCACCTTCCAGTGTTAGTTGGCATTAAGCAGAGAGAGTAATTAGGTCATCTGTCATCAGAAAGAGCCCGTGTTGTTGGGCCATTGTAAAGCCTTTCTCTCTTTCGCTGTGACTGCTCCACTCATGGGCCTGTGTGGAAGCTTTGAGGTGGCCCAGGGCAGAAGCTGGCTGACAGCCACTGACAAATAATCCCATCTGTAGCCGGGATGTAGTTCAGTGCCTCTGTTGTTGGTGCTTTGTGGGGGTGTTAACATAAGACATAAAGATTGGTACTTTGGGCTGACTCCCACTGGGCCATCAACATGCCTCTTCTCCAGGCTCCTTTTTTCTTGTTTTCCTCTTGCCCCTTCCATCCCCCTAACCAATCAGCCAAACTATTCTCCACTGCCCAGTAATCCATGTTTTTTCCCCCTTCACGATACCCACTCAGTGAAGGTCCCCTCATCACTGTCTTTCAGAGCCGTCCAAGTAGGGCCGTAGAACGGCAGCAGTCTATTTTTTGATGTGTATCTGTTAACTAGATCCCAGGTTTTTCTTTCTGTTATTAATCACCAGGAACCTACCGTAAAATTATTGGTGTGAGTAGAAATAAAGACATCAGTATGATAGCAGTAGGTGACATGAGGTTCTGGGCCACCTCTTTTAGTTTACTACCTTCCTCTGGACCTGCCTAGGTCTGTTCCAAATATACCATCTCTGTCATACAGTGGATTGCTGCTCCGCCTGATGTCATGACTTGGTGGATCATCATGGGTAGTCCCAGCCACAGAATCCTTAACGTTCCTTGGTTGGGCTCTCTACTAGGGCCCAGCATCATGTTAGGTGCTCCTTTTCAAACAATGCTATAGAAGGCATGTCCTTGCTTCAGAAAACGTGGAGGTCTGTGCTGCAGTTGTCCTATAGGGACTTGCCAGGGAATCCACACAGCATCTCAGTCTACCACGAGTAACTAGTGCCTTTAAATCTGTTGAGCCTGAGCATCACCTTGCTCTGAAGCTTCTTTGCTGAGATCCT
This sequence comes from Galeopterus variegatus, assembly GCF_000696425.1. Classification (NCBI taxonomy): domain Eukaryota; kingdom Metazoa; phylum Chordata; class Mammalia; order Dermoptera; family Cynocephalidae; genus Galeopterus; species Galeopterus variegatus. The sequence continues at coordinate 256,542 of NW_007726701.1, read as the reverse complement.
CTTCTCTAAATCTTCATCAGAACTTGGCAGCCTCTGAGTCACCTGATCTCTTCTATTCTGCTTAAGTAGTTCTGGTTTTAAGCTTAGTCTTCCTGGCAATTACTGAGTTTCCTTTAAACGAGTTATGTTTTTCTATGCCCACTCCCGGGGTTTTTGGGTTCTCTAAGTATTTAATTAGTTCTGGCTATAGGCATCTATTGTCCAGTGTTCCAATAGACAGACATTGGTAGGCAGGATTCTTCTATCTTGCTGACTAATAACGAAGGAACCATCAAACTGTTACTCTTTTCTTGAAGCTCTGGGAGGGGTCCTCAGTGTTTCCAGGCATTCACAAATGCAACAGTGTTGCCTCTAGGTCTGTGGCAATCTGTTAGATCTAGCAGCCATTTGAGGGCCTGCACACAGCCTGGCAGTATAGCCCCAAGCTTGTAGAAACAGACCCCTTTGAAAATTTAGAGGCACACCCACTTGCTCCTAGAGCAACCTGGAACTCTTGGTCTCAGAAACATCCAGGCCTTGCCTTCAGGCTCTTTGGTTATTATGCTATTCCAGAAAGGCTGGTTTTTATGGTTACTCCAGAAAGGCTGGTTATTATGATCCTCCAGAAATAGAGAAAAGTTTATTCCCTCTCTCATTGAGACTATTTCCACATAACGAAGTTTTTAAGATTCCATGATTTTTTTCTTCATTTAAGTTTGGTGGATAGGCTCCTGTTTACTTATTTGGTTTTCTGTGTCACTTCCCTTTTTCTGTCTATAAATTTTAACTCACCAGTTGTAGTGGTGGAGTGCTCTGAATCTGTTCTGATCCTCGGGGCTGCCTGAATCACGATCCTTCTTTGTCCAGATTAAACTGTTAAATGTTATTTGTCTTTTCATATTCTAGTGGCATTTAAATTCATAACTTTATCTTCTAAACTAGTAACTTCTGTTCTGCCATGCCATCTTACAGTTTCAACTGTGTGTCATTGCCACAGTCTAAGTGTCTCACAAATTCTGGTTTAACCTCTGGTTGTTTCTGCCTCCCACATTCTTTTCTTCTCTCCTTCCTTTTCATCCTCCCTCCCATCCACCTTTTTTGAGATAGGGGTTAGGGATGGTCTCATTGCCTCTTTATAAGACAGTTTTTTAATTTTTAAAAGATTATATGAGCAGCACATGAATAAATTCTTATATAAAAGTCTAAGCAATATTTACCAAAGCCTGAGTCCCTCTTCACTGCCCTCCCTCCCAGTGCCCTCATCACTACCTTCTCCCCTGCCCCATTTCAGTGACCTCTTTTTGTGCTCAGATTATTAGTCTGCTTATGTATTCTACTCCTTTGTGAGTTAATTTTGGTATTTAATATCTGTAGAGCTAGGGCTAGGGTCTGGAGCTCACAGACCCCTTGAGCACGTTCACAAACCCTTCACATGCAGACTTATGAGCTAGGTAACCAGCAAAAAGGTCCCTGGAGTCTTGATTGAAGAAATAATAGTCTTTATTCATCACACACAACATTAATACCTATGCAGTCTGCAGAGAAACTCACAAACTCAGCTGCTACCGGCAAAGTCCAAAGAGAAACTGAAACTGAGCCGCTTTAAGCAGAGTAATCATGCTCTATTTTTAGACTGGAGCTCTCTGCTGGCCGGGGCTGCTTCACAAACTGAAGAACACACAATTGCAGTTAACTAAAAAGATACATGGGCGCACATGTGCACCAACTCCACCCGCACACAACTTGTTTACAAAGAAATGTGGAGGGAGCCTGACTAAATTATCCTATTTTCCCCACAATATCTTTCTAGAGTACCGCACAATGCATCTTGATTTTCAATTTTATTTTTGTAAAATTATACATTGCCTCCTAAAGTTAGTGTGAGGATTAAATGAGACAACATATGTAAGATATGTGGAACACGCGTGGTGCATAGTTAGGGCTCTAAGTGTTAACTATTTATTGTTATTATTCTATTGTAATTAAATCTTTAGAATCACTAATTATTACAGAATTATTATTATTATTGGTAGGCCTCCTCATACTTAATATTATTTATTTGTGCCTTCTTTATTTTTGTGTGATTAGACTTTCTAGAGATGTGTGTATAGGTCTTTTCATAGAGCCAGCATTTGGTTTTTATAGATCATCTCTACTTTTTTGTTATATGCGAATACTTCAGAAAGTTCGTGGAAGAATAAAATTAAAAGATAAGAGTCTTTCCATGAACTTTTTTTTTTGTCTTTTGTCTTTTTTCGTGTCTGGCAATGGATCGCAACCCTCAGTGTCGCGCCCGTACCGGACCGGGACCAGCAACGGGATCGCAACCCTCGGCGTTGCGTCCGCACCTCGCTCAGCCCGTGAGCGGGAACCGGTCTGTATGTGGGATCCGAACCCTTGGCGGGAGCGCCGCCGCGCTCCCAAGCGGCGCACTGTAGCAGTGCGCCACCGGGCCAGCCCCGATTTCCATGAACTTTTTGAAGACTCCTCGTGTATTTAATAATTTTTGCTTTTGTAATATATTAATTGTTCTCCTTCCTTTGGTACCCATTCTTGTTTTCCAGCTGTGTTACACATATATTCTTTTATTTTGAAACACCTTTCTGTTGTTTCTAAAGATTTGGAACGGTAGGGTACAATTTGTTTGTTTTCCCAGCCTTAATCAAAGCTGCTCATATGTTTTTTGTTTTATTTGGGGTTTTTTCTTTTTCTTTTTTTTTTTTTTTTTTCCTTTTTATGATTTCTTTTTTGATTTTTTTTTTCTTTGCTGCTCATATGTTTTAAAAAGTTTCTTTTTTCACCAGTATCTCCTGGTAGTCTATAATCCTTCCAACAGCCTAGGATTTTAAAAAATAATTAATTTATTATTATTATTATTATTATTTATGTTTTAAGATGTTGTGGGGCAGTGGGAGGGGGAATAAGGGAGGGGGTTGGGAAATGGAAGTGGGGGTGGAGGGGTGGGGGGAGCCATAGCTGGCTCCTTCACTGGCCTGGTTGTGGAGGGTGGGGGGGCTGTGGAGCCCCAGGAGGTTTCTGGCAGTGGCTAGGTTGTCTCTGGGCTAGTTGCGAATGTCTGGGGGTATGGCTAAGGCCCTTGGCGTGCACCCCTACCCCCCACTAGGTTTTATAGGTGTTTTTTGGTGGTGTTAAGACCTTTGCTGGTTAATGTCAGAACTTTGTCTCTGATCTGTAAGTTTTTGTGCTTTTTTTCAATTCTGTGTTGGATTATTCATTATTCCCACCACTTTAACCTTGCACTGGAACTAATTTGTTGTCCTTTGCTTCTAAAATGAGGGAACTTCCTGTGGGAACCAGCACTTGAGCCCTATGGTTGAGCTAAATTGCTGTTTTGCTGTTGATTCTCTAGGGAAGGCTTTTTATGCAGCTCAGGTTTTAATTGTTGACCTTGTAAGCACTTCTGGGCCATCTGAGGTCTGTTACGTCTGGGTTGTGTGGAAACTCTGGTCTAAGCCTGTGTTTTTATAGCAAACTGCACCCCCTGCGGTTCTGTATTCCTGACCAGTCTCCACTGAATGGGCCTGTGTTGATTGGGGGGCAGATCAGCTGTCCATGCTATGCCCCAGTGTTCCCCTGGTGGGCCCGTCTCCTCCAACCCCTTGTACTCCAAACACTTCCCATGAGGCGGGCCATGCGCTGGTCCCTTGTGATGACTCATTGGCCTTTTTCAGTTGTCTGTGTCCCCTTGCTCCTGTGTTGGTCCATGGGAACCCTGTCAGTGGTCTTGCTGGCCTGGGGGCCACCAAGGCCCTCTTCTCCCACACAGTCTCCAAGCAACTTCACACAAAGGGCACAGCCATGGTTTTTTGCCCTGTTTCGCTCCAGGTGCTCAGCAGGGACAACCTTGAAATGGCCAGGGCTATAAATGGTTGCAGCAGTCCTTTCTTTCTCTGCAATTAGGTTTAAACCTGGGAATCACCCATGACATCTTCATCTCTACTTTCTCTCACATGTAGAAGTTGCTAAGTTCTGTCAACTCTATTTCTATAATAGTTTTCTTTTACTTCTCCATTCCCACTACCTGTAGGTCAGGCTGATTACTTCTTTTTTGAACTATTGTATTTATACTTTCTCTACTCTACCACCTTACCTTTCATCCTGAGTAATGCTTCAAGAATGATCTTCCTTAAACAATAGTGAACTTATTTCTTTGCTCAAAAACCTTTAATGATTAAATAAAATCTAGCATTTGAGGATCTTTATGACTTAATTCTGTCCTACTCTTAATAATTCTTTACCCCTTTGTTCTTTAGGAAAATCATAATTGAAAAGATAAACCAGGGCCGGCCCGGTGGTGCACTGCTATGGTGCGCCGCTTGGGAAGCGCGGTGGCGCTCCCGCCAAGGGTTCGGATCCCACATACAGACCGGTTCCCGCTCACTGGCTGAGCGAGGTGCGGGAGCAACACCAAGGGTTGCGATCCCGTTGCCGGTCCCGGTCTGGTGCGGGGGCGACACTGAGGGTTGCGATCCGTTGCCGGACACGGAAAAAGACAAAAAAAAAAAAAGAAAAGAAAAGATAAACCAAATATAAAATTGTACAGTTATGCTGTTTTTCAGTTTTACTTACTTTATTCTATTCTTTGTCTTTACCATGCTTTTCTATCTTTGTGCTATTGCTTCTGGATTTCCCATTCTACAAAGCCTTGCTCATATCCTGGTATATTGAAATTTGCCCATTATTCAAGTGTGAGTTAGATGTCAACAACTTCATGAAGGCTTACCTGATTCCATCACCTAGAATTAATTTTGTTTCCCCACAGCTTTGGGTTTGAATTATAACTCCTGTGCTTGTTCCTAGTCGTGTAATGTTTGGCAGTCTACCAGTAACTTCTATACCTTAGATCCACATTTATACCTACTTGTCTGAATTGATCAGTGAATCAAATAGTAGTTCAGTGTAAGCTTCTAGGACTACACTGTCCCATATGGTTGCCACTAGCCACATGTACTAGCCAAATTTTAAGTACTCAGTAGCCATATGCAGTTAGTGGCTATTTTATTGGAAAAAATTCTTTTGAGCAGCATCTAGAACAATGTCTGCCAAATAATAGACAGTTTCAAGTGTTGTTCATATATAACATATTCCCATAGCAGACCCTCAGGGAGTATGAGGGTACTTCAAAAAGTTCATGGAAAAATAGAATTAACAGGTAATACAAATCTTTTCCTGAACTTTTTAAGCACCCTCGTATTAAGCTTCCCTTTCCTCATCTGAATTCTGTAACAGTTAACCTATGCCATTTAAAATGTGATTTTTTTCTTTGTGGCACCTAACACAGCATATGAACAATAAATGTTTATTGGGTGAATAAGTAAACTCTACAAAGCTCCCAAAGTGGTATCCCTGACCTTTTGTTGGAAGGAGAGGAATGGGGAAGAGGAAGTGGGGGAAAAAAAAAAAAAAACCAAAACCACCCGAAAAGTGAGTATTTTTAGGGTGCTTAAATTAAACAGAGGGTAGGCTAAGTATGTAAAAAAAAAAAGATGTTCTTATCCAGTGCTTCACAAACTTAGTATACATACATATTGCCTGGGGGGTTTGTTAAGACAGATTCTGATTCAGTAGGTCTAAGATACAGCCTGAGATGCTGCATTTCTAGGGAGCTCCCAAGTGATATTGCTGCTCAGTGAACCATGCTTTGATCAGCAAGGATGTGATCCACCAAATTGTCTACTTAGATCCTTTTTAACATTTCTGATCTTTAGCACTATTCCTTTAATTTAGCTTAACAGTTTCTTTTTTAAAGTCATAATTGTTTTGCTGCCCTTACATGTTCATGGAATATAAGCCTGCCTTTTACATAGAGTAGGTGCGTTCTTTAGTACCAATATTGTGCGTATAACTTTATATTAGATTTTTTACTTCATAGTATAAGAAACAGTATTATAAGAAAAAGCTAATAAACTTATAATTTATTTATTCATGATCGTGGAAAGTCCTAAGATAATTCAAAATATGAAATAAGGGAGAAATATTTGGGGAAGAGGGTTTTTAAGTATACTAAGGGTTCCCATTTTATGATGTGGATCTAATTTTTGTTTTTTAAATTTATTTTTTAATTTTTTTATTTTTTGACATCTAGAAATCACAAAAGGATGGTGATTATGGGAGCAAAGTTCCTGAGAGAGCGTTTGGATAAAGATTGTTGGGTCAGTAGTAACTGGCTGTACCCATAAGGTGTAGAGATGTATTTTTAGTGGTCAATATAATTACAAAGAACTATAAGAGTGTATTAGGTGATTGTATAGTTGGTTGAATTCCCCAATTATATTTCTTTTAAGATATTAATTTTTTGAATTTCCTTCGTTCATTTATTGAACAGTTGTTGCTTTGCTCAGTAATGTCCTAGACAATGGAAACTACAGTGCTGTAAAAGGTAAGTTAAAAAATAATAAAAATCACCTGGCTAAGTAAGCTTTCTAAGAGGAAATGTTTTATCATTGAGTAATCAGTGCATGGCACAAAACAGTCAATAAATGGTATTTGAATGTATGTTGGTCAGGATCTGTGAAGCAGCTGTGTTGCATTTCTGGGGGCACCAGAAGTAAAGATGGGACCCCTCACTCAGCCTGATGAGTAAGGATCAAGGATTGCTTACAGAGGTTACTCACAGATCAAGTCTGAAAGTATGAATTGTAGTTAACCTGGTGAAGAACAGAGGGAGAGGGCTGGCTGGTTAACTCAGTTGGTCAGAGTGTGGTGCTGATAACACCAAGGCCCAGGGTTCGATCCCTGTACTGGCCAGCTGCCATGATAAAAAAGGGAAAAGAACAGAGAAAGAGCACAAGGGATGTACTAGGGGTGGAAGTCTAAAAGAGAATGTTGGAAAGGTGGAGAGAGACTACAATGATTGCAGTATAGTTAGAGCATTGTAAGGTATGGAGAAGAAGAGGATGGTGTTAGAATGCTCGGCAGAGGTCAGATCATGAAAATTCTTATGCCTTGCTAATTCTGTCCAATGAAATCAGAATATCTGTAGGTTTTTAAGCAGAGAGAATGACAAGGTCATTTGGTTTTAGAAGTCAGTCTGAAACACTTCTCCCAGCTCTTAGAAAACATGAATTTCTTTCAAGCACATTTGGAGCATTTTATGAAGGTGATCATTTACTTGGCTGTACAGCAAGTTCTGATACATTTCAAATATTATCAACTATGTTTTTGGTAACAAATGTACTTAAGTCAGAAATAAACAACAAACTGTATATATATATATATATACATATAGGTACACATTTGGATATTTAAAAACACACTTCTGTAAGTCACGCAGGTCAAAAATATGATAATGCAAATCATAAAACACCTAGAAGTAAACAATAAAGAAAATTAGGACATATTAAAACTCGTGTGATGCACTGAAGCCTCACATATTCATATTTTAAAAGAAAAATTAAATCGACAAGCCAATCTAATTTAAATCAGGGAAAGAAAAAATAAATTCAAGTGAAGTAAAATAGGAGATGATAAAGATAAAAAGCTAACACTTTTAGAGCACTTGTTGTATACCAAACACTGTTCCATGTTTTTTGCAAGGATTACCTTATATACTCTTTACATAGCCATGTGAGGTCGATACTGTTATTATCCCCACTTTACACATGAGAAAACTTAGGCACATAGAGAAACTTATCCACGTTTCTAGCTAATAAGTGAAATTAATGATTTTTGCAAAAAAAAATACAGTGGAGAGGATTAACAAATCCAAAAGTTGTTTGAAAAGGCTAATAAAATAAACTATTTGAAAGAGCAATCAAGAAAAAAGCAGAAAGCACAAATAATATTGGGAATATGAAGGGGGGGGACATACTTCAGATATAGAAGAGATTTATTTATTTATTTTTATTTTTACATTCTAAGATGTTGTTGCAGAGCAGAACAGTTGGGGGAAGGGGGAAAACAAAGGGCTGGGGCATGGTTGAGGCCTGTGGCACCCCTCCTCATTCTGGCGGGGAGAGCCCAGGTGGCTTCTGGCAGTGGCTCAGTTGTGGCTTGGCTGGATGTGGACTTGGGTGGGGGGGGGGGCCGAGGCCCTCAGCCCCGCCTCTGCCCCAGCTTGGGAGCCCGGGGTGCTTCTGTAGGCAGCCTGGTGGTCCTCATTGGGCTGGATGTGGAAAGGGGGGGGCGTGGCTGGGGTCCCTGGCCTTCCCCCAACCCTGGCTTGAGAGCCTGGGGGGCCTTCTGCTCCTTCTAAGTTTTAAATTTTATAAGTGTTCTTTAGTGGTGTTCTTTTACTGGTTAGTATCAGAACTTTGTCTCTGGTCTGTGGGTTTTTTGTTTTTTCTTTCAGTTCTGTGTTGGGTTATTCGCTGTTCCCACCACTTTAACTGCACTGGAACTAATTTGTTGTCCTTTGGTTTCTTCTAAAATGGGGGAACTTCCTGTGGGAACCAGCAGTTGAACTCTGTGATTGAACTAAATGGCTGCTCTGCTGTTGATTCTTTGGGAAAGGCTTTTTCTGCAGCTCAGGTTTTAGTTGTTGACTTTGTAAGCACTTTCAGGTCCTGTGAGATCCGTACACCTGGGTTGTGTGGAAACTCTGGTCTGGGCCTGTGTCGTTTCAGCAAACCGCACCCCCTGCAGTTCTGTATTCCTGAGCTGATTGGGGGGCAGATCAGCTGTCTATGCTGTGCCCCAGTGTTCCCCTTGGGGGCCCCTCTCCTTACCCCCCACACTCCAAACACTTCCCATGGGACTGGCCATGCTCTGGTCCCTTGCAATGACTCACAGGCCCCTGAGTGGCTCCCTTTTTCAGTTGTCTGTGTCCCTCGCTCCCACGTGGGTCCATGGGAACCCTGTCAGTGGTCTTGCTGGCTTGGGGGCCACCAAGACCTGCAGCCTCCAAGCAACTTCATTTGAAGGGCACAGCTGCGGCTTTTGCCAGCTCTTGCTGCGTGTGCTCACCAGGGCCAGCCTTGAAGTGATCCAGGCTTGAAAAGGTCAGAGCAGTCCTTTCTTTCTCTCATCATGGTTTCTGCCGTCATGCACTCTGTAGGTCTCTCTTCCTCTTCTTCTGAGCTGGCCCCAGCTTGGCTGTTGTTGCTTTTCAGTAGCTGTAAACTGCTTGATTGTGGGAGAGTGTGACTCTGGGGACCCTTCTATTCTGCCATCTTGACTGGAAGTCCCCTAGAAGAGATTTTTTTTTAAAAATAAGAACCTACCTTAAATAACTTTATGCTAATACATTTTACAATTTAAATAAAATGACAGTTTCACAGAAAATTATAACAATAAATTTGACTCAGACTAAATAGAAAGCCTGGATTTTTTTTTTTTTTTTTTTTTTTGTCTTTTTCCGTGTCCGGCAACGGATCGCAACCCTCAGTGTCGCCCCCGTACCGGACCGGGACCGGCAACGGGATTGCAACCCTCGGCGTTGCTCCCGCGCCTCGCTCAGCCAGCAAGCGGGAACCGGTCTGTATGTGGGATCCGAACCCTCGGGCGGGAGCGCCGCCGCGCTTCCCAAGCGGTGCACTATCCAGTGCGCCACCGGGCCAGCCCCAAGCCTGGATATTTTTATAACTACTAGAGCAATTGAATTTGTAAGTAAAAGAGCTGCCTTCTCTCATACACTTACATATCAACCCTTGGCCTGAATGATTTTGAGAATGAGTTCTTTCAAACTATTCAGGTAGTAGATATGTCCAAATTTACACAGACTGTTCCAGAGAATAACAAAACAGGAAAAGTTTCTCACTTGATTGAATGTGACTGGTATTACCTTGATACTAAGACTAGACATAGGTAATATGAGAAAAAATTATGAGCCAGTCTTGCTTATGTAAAACCTAACAAAAATATTTGCATTAGTTATCATGACTACAACACTAACTGTGATACAGTTCTGATAGAGTTAGCATCAGACGCCACAGGTTTAAGGGCAGTTCCCAATAAGACTGCTCTCACTACAAATGCTAGTTACAAATTTGGTGGTCCCCAGGCCACCTGCGCTTCTGACTAAACTGGCTACAAATCCAGGGAGTCCCATGAACCCCCTTGAGTTTGATGATTTGCTAAAATGACTCACAGAACTCAGGAAAGTAGTACACTTACAATTATAGTTTTATTATAAAGGATACCAACCAGGACCAGCCAAGTGAAATAGACATGGGGTGAGGTCTGGGAGAGTTCCCAGTGTGGAGCTTCCATGCCCTCTCCCCCTTGGAATCAGGGCGTGTCACCCTGCCAGCACATCGATATGTTTACCAACCAGGAAGCTTACCTGAGTCGTGGTGTACAGAGTTTTTGTAGGTAGGCATGATTTGAATCATTGACCATGTGATTGAACTCAGTCTTTAGCCCTCTTCCTTCCGCAGAGGTCCGGCTGACTCAAAGCTCCAATCCTGTAATCCCAAAATGATCTTTCTGGTGACCAGCCCCCGTCCTGGGTCATCTTGTTAGCATAAATTCAGGAATGATCCATGGGGCTCATGAATTACAAAAATAAGGATTTAAAGGTTCCCTCGCAGGAACCAGAGACAAAGACCAAACAACTTATTTATTATACAGTAATGACAAACTGAAGTTATCTCAGGAATCCAAGAATAGTTTATTAATTATCATTGCTGCATAACAGTTTATCTAAAACTTAATGACTTGAAACAATAACTTACAGGAACTCAGGAGCAGCCTAGCTGGGTGGTTCTAGCTCTGGATGTCTCATCAGGTTGCAGTCAGGATGTCTGTCAGTAGGGGCTGCACTCTTCTGAAGACCTGCTGGGCTGGAGGACCCACTTCCAAGATGGTGCACTCATATGGCTAAATCGGCAGGAGGCCTCAGTTCCTCACCCCCTGGGCCTCTCCACAGATTTCTTGAGTGTCCTCACATCATGGCTTTCCCCAGAGCAAGCGATCCACGAAAGAGAACAAGGAGGAAGTGGTTAGGCCTTTTAAGACGTAGTCTCAGAAGTCATACTTTGTCACTTTTTCTTTCTATTTGTTAGAAGGATGTCACTCAGTTTAGCTTACACTCAAAGGAATTAGGTTCCACCTCTCAAAAAGAGGAGTATGAAAGAATTTGTGGTCATATAGGAAAAACCACCACAGATGGTTTACTCTTCATGAGACTCTTAATATGAATTATTATTAATTAATTCATCCATTAACACATTGAAGGAGAAGAGCCCTCTAACCATATCACTAGATGGAGAGAAAAAGCACCTGATGAAGTTCAACTTCATTCATTAAAAAAACTTAGCAAACTATGAATAGAAGGGAACTTTCTTAATGTGATAAAGAGTATCATTAAATTTATAATTAATTTAGGAATATTTGACATACCTGGTCGAGGCTTTCTAGACATAATGCAGTTTATTTTTCCGTTTGTTAAAGTTTGTTCTTAGATCCTTTAGGAATATTTTTAAATTGTGCTTACATCAGTGTTTTGCATTTATGAGTGTAAAATGGTACAATCAAGAATGAAGGTTACCAAAATATGTACCAAAACTGCCATTAGACCAGAATCCTCCTCCCGGGAATCTATTGTACAGATTTATCTACCAAAAAAACCACCACAACAAAAGCATTTATTCAAGTTTATTTATTGCAGCATTGCTTATAGTACCAAAATATTGAAAATGACCTAAAATGTCCATCAAGAGAATAGGCAAATACAGCCATAAGATGTCATAGGATGGAACACTATATAACAATGAAAGTGAATTAAGAAGAACTACGTGTATCCATCTTGGAAATATCTCATGATGTTGTATGGGAAAAATTACAGCATTTTACATATAGAATGACACAGTTTTTTACATCTATAGAAAGTTTATAACAATATGTAAATGTATATGTTATTTGTAGTTCTTTATTTAAAATAAAAAGACAAGGGCTGGCTGTTAGCTCAGTTGGTTAGAGCATGGTGGTGAAAGCACTAGGTCCAGAATTTGATCCCTGCACCAGCCAGCTGCAAAGTAAAAAGACAAGTTGATAACTGGTTATCAACTGGGTATCTCAGGAAAAAAAAAATCAGAAAAGTGCTAAAGGATGCTAAAAGGAAAAAAAGGACTAGTAAATGTCACATCCATCCCATCCCACGGAACTTCTTAATAAAATCACCCTAAACTAGTACATTTTAATCTGGAGAAGTTCTGACACAGAAAATAAAAGTTAGATGTTTCATCCACAAGCGGGAACTCCTCCTGGGTTTCCAAGCTCTTGGGTGTCACATTTTACACAAGCCGGAATTTGTAATCCTGAGGCTGTTCTTTCTTAGACCTACAAGTTTGTAAGTTTTAGTTTCGTATAGTTTGTGGGTCATGCTTGTCAGGAAAGAATTGTTAAAGATGTGATTTTAACACCCTCTGCTCAGAGTAGTTGGAGACTTACAATTTACATAAAATTATTACCTTTGAACCTTTACTGGTGTCTACTTACTGTAAGATTACGATTGAATTTAGAGAGTGCTTTGAAGTTCTTTGTCAGACCACATTGTTTGTACCAAAGAAAGGACTGTATTTTCTTTTTGTCTGCTATTATTTCCACAGTTATTTAACTTGCTATAACTGTGCAGTGCTTTAAGAGTATAACCCAAAGCCACTGTTTGCCTTAAGCAATATTTTAGATTTGGGGGAGTGATGTTTACTTATACAAGCCTTTCTTAAGACCTTTTAATTTATATATCAAATTTGAGGATAAGCATGAAAACAGTGGAAATTTTTTTCTCACTACATCTGACAGAAGTCAGGGCTGGAAGTGAGCAGAAGGAAGTGGTGTGGTTTCTGTATCGTTTCAATTGTGTTGAGATAAGGACATGGCATAGTTTATCCACTGGACTGCTCTTTTGGGAAAGTCTGGTTTGTTTATAAAAGTAAAGGGAATTGGCATAACATTTTAATTCCTTCTGTATTCAATCATTCTCTCCGCAAATATTAATTTAGTACCAACTCTCTGCCAACCACCATTCTAGGTATTGGAAATACATAGTGAATAAAACAGACTAACTCCCCTGTCCTTATGGAGCATACATTCTGGAGCAGGTGGCAAGGAATAAAAAAAATAAAGAATAAATTATATATCAAATTCTAGCATGACAAGTGTTAAAAAGAAAAAAATAGCAGGGAAGGATAGGAGTGCCGGAGTGGGGATAGGATTGCAATTTTAAATAAGAAAGGCGGAAGGCTGTAAATAAGAAAGGGATTTTGAGTAAGTGCCTGGAAGAGATAAGGCAGCCAGTCATTACATATGCCCTTGGGAAGAGTTTTATAGGCAGAGGGACCTGCACATGCAGCAGGAGTATGTGTGCCATGTTAAGGGACAGTAAGTAGCCAGTGGAATCTGGAGTGGAGTGAGTGGGGTCTGGTGGACCATTGTAGACTTTAGCCTCTCCTCTGAGTAAGTTTGGGCAGCACTGCGGGTTTAACCTGCTTCTTATTAGGATCACTCTGGCTGCTGCTTTGAGAATACATGGTAGGCAAAGGTGGAAGCAGGAGACCCATTAGGAGGCTGTTTCAGTAATCCAGGCAGAAAAGATGGGGGGAAAAGGGGGAGAGAGAGCAGTGGAGGCGGTGAGAAATGCATGGATTCTGGGTGGATTTTGAAGGTAGAACCAATAGATTTGATGACAGATAGGATATGGAATATGAGGAGGGAGGGAGCGGTTGAGAATGACTAAGATTTTAGGCCTAGGAAACTGGAAGACTAAAGCAGCTGTTGTTAGCAGAGGTGGGACAGACTAAGGGTCTAGCAAACTAGGGGGTAAAAGGGAGAAAGATCGGGAGTAAAAAATTATATAGCTGCTGATAACATTATTAAGTCAGTGTTTATACTGTTTGAGCTGTCTTAAAAATGATTAGCTCTTTCTTCTAACGGCCTGTGTTTTCTTTGCATATGTGTTACCAAGTATCTTTTCTAAGACATTTGGGTTTATTCAGAATTGCTAATTTTATGCTAATCTAAGTCAGAGTCCTCAATTGTACCTTCCCTTTTAATCTTTGCTCATAGCAGCTGGAATGTTTTTGGTTGTAACAGAAAAACTGACTCTCTCTGACCTAAAATATGGAATTTATTGTCTCTTAACTGAAAAGTCCTTAAGTTATTCAGGCTTTAGATTGAGGGTGTTGGCGTGGTTCATTGATGTCTCTGGGCATCTGGTTTCTGGTTGCCCTTCTGGTCCCAGCATGGCTGCCTGCAGCTTCTGGGGTTGTTGTTTCCTTATTCATGTTCAATCTGAAAGAGTGACTTTGTCTCTGCAGGCTCAGCAGAAGTCCCAGGATTCTCAGACCAGTTCACCCCTGCACTTTGCCTTGTGGCATAAAGGATGGAATATGCAGATTGGCTTAGTCTAGGACAGACTGTCTGTCCTGGAAATCTGTGAATAGAGAATAAAGTGGAGAGAAGCGATTGATTTTTAAATTCCTTTTGCGTTGTACAAGCACTACGGTTAACACAGCAAGAATGATTCCTTTTTAAAGTGGTCAGATGAGAAGGAAAAAAAGAAAGGTAAAATTGTACTCATACATTAGTTTGATCAAGATAATTTTTCTTCTTAGAGGCCTAATACTATTGCCATTTGAACAGCTGGAACTGCAAAGGAACCTTTAGATGACAATGAAATATGAGAGTCACATAATACTAGTCAAGAATTGGTGTTTTTCAACAAGGAGGACACTGTTGGCATTTGGCTGAGACAAATATTTGTTTTGAGGGATTGTCCCTGCACATTTCATTGCATTTTCCATCTTGGTCTCTGGTTACTGTATGTCCTAATGTATCCAGACATTATTGCAACCAAAAAGTCACCTGCATAATTCTAGATCCCCTTAGGAGGGGGTGGTACCAACTTGCAAAAACTTACGACTTTGAAAATGTGTTTCTTCACATTGAGGGCATAAATACTGATATATTTTGATTTGGTTTCCTGAGTGAAAAATGGGGTTTTTTTCTTCTTTATTTTATTTTTTTTTGGCTTTTAAAAATTTTATTGAAACATAATTGATCATACATATTTCTGGGGTACAGAGTTGATTATCAATACTTGTGTACAATATGCGATGAACAAATCAGGATAATTAGCATATTCATCACTACAAAATGTAATCATTCCTTGTGCCCATTAACCAATTTCTTGCTACCCGCCCCCCCTTCCCCACCTCTAGTACCACAGTTCTGGATTTGGTTTTTATGTTAATTTTGAAGTTCTTTGATTTTTTTTTTTTTTCCTTCTCGTTCTAGAAGTTAGATATATTCCCCTTAAAAGTTGATTTAACATTTGAATTAATTTTTTGCTACAGGGACTTATTGAGTTAACCCAAAAAGACTTTGATTAAATGTAATGTTACTTGAGGAAAACAGAAATCTGTTTTGGTGGCCAAATTTTGGTATTATTTCCATTTTTGTGTGTGTGTGTGTGTCTTTTTCGTGACCGGTAAGGGGATTGCAACCCTTGGTGTGGTGTCACCTGCACCGGGCTCAGCCAGTGAGCACACCGGCCAGTCCTATATAGGATCCGAACCCGCGGTGGGAGCGTCGCTGCGCTCCCAGTGCCACACTCTCCCGAGTGCGCCACGGGACGGCCCATTTCCATTTTGACTTGGGTCACATAGGTTAAAGAAGAAAGTCCAACCAATTTTGAGCAAATTTCTAACATTGATAGGTTAAAATTATTTGTGGTGAGAAAAGTGAAATGTACTGAATATAGAAAAATTCCTAAGGTTAGACTATCTTAGAATACACTTTGAATATACTTTAAAATACACTTTATAAGCACTTAGGAAATAATATTAGACATATTTGTTGGTTCCTCTTTCGTGAAGCGAGTATATATGAAAATATATATGTGGTGTGTACATAGTCAAGCCTTTTACTCTCTGAGATCTGTTGCCCAGAAGTATTTGTATCAATCAGGATCCAGTTAGGAAAGCTGAAACCACAATGGTTACTTTAACAGAGAATTTGCTATAGGGATTTGTTTATATAGAGAGAATTGAAAAAGCTAAAGGAACACTGGGATTAGACAGAAATAGTAATTGTGAGAAGCAGCTACCACCTCTAAGAGGTTTAGTTTTCTTAAACCTAGAATCTTAGAGAAAGTGTGTCCCCATGGAGCTATGAACCTATCCTCCCTGGAGGGAGCTCTGAGCAGGGGTTTTGAGGTGCTGGGACTCAGACCCGGAAAATTGGCACCCCTGCGTCCAAAGAGGTACTTATGAGGTTGGTTCGGGGATTGTGAAAGGAAGCTGGAAATCAGAACCAACTGCTTCTTCAATTGGGAAGGGTGTTTTTCAGGTGACTCGGCAGGAACAGCAAACCAGATCAGGAAGAACGAAGTCCCTGCTCCCCTTCTCCAGCTTTCTGTAGTTCCCCAATTGGCAGAACCAAACCTGAGCTTGTCTTACTGTAAAGCAATAGTGTAATAATGGACACAGGACACAGTATTTTCTGATTTTTTTTTTTTAAATCTCATTACTTTCCCACCAGCTCCTTACTGTGCTGTAATGAGTAGAATCTGGGCTTTGTCAGCAGCAGACCTGCCACTTATTGGTTGCATGAACTTGCGCATGTTTCTTTGCTGAGCTTTGCTTTTTCCTTGCAGAGTTGTGAAGATGAAATAAAATCTTACATGGCCCAATAAAAAACAATTTCTTGTTTCCCTTTTGATGTACTTACTCGTGGTAACTGGATAAAACACTGCACTTTGGATTAGAGGACCTGGGTATTAGTTTGTTATTCTAGTTACTAGCTATATGAAATTCAGCAAGTCATTTTGATTCCCTGAACCTATATTTTCTCTGTAAAAGTAGGAATAATTTTACTTACTGTAAGGGTCATATAGGTGGGAGAATGCATGTAAAACTAATTTGCAAATTATAAAAATGACAAAGATGATAATGTACTAACATTAAATACTACGTGAGTTGCTCTCATTTAATCTTGACAAAAGACTGAGATCTGTCTTACGCTAGACCCTGAAGTCTTCACTGCCACATTAAACTGGTTTTATCTCTGTTCAGGTATTGTGCGGAAACACAGTGTTGTTTACCATTAGTCATACATAATGCACCTATAGGGGTGACCAAACCCACTTCCTTTCCAGGCTTTTCTGCACTTGATGATTCACTTCACCACTTTTTGGTCATTCGTGCTTGTTTTAGAGGAGAGACAGAAGACTAACACGCAGACCTCTTAAATTAACAGCTGGCAGGCATTTGGAATCCTTTCTGAGCACAGATGTGCCAAAGATGGGTGTATAGCATAATCTAATTCTTTGTGAGGTTTTTTTTGTTTTATATAAACGAACAAAAAGCCTTTGAAGAAACTAGGTCAGAGAATTTGCAGTACAAGGTTGAATGGTGTTTTGAGAATAAATCATCTCTTTTTAAAAATACTAACTCTGGAAGCATTCCTAGTGCATCTAATATGGAGGCCTCTGGTGAGGAGTATAAAACATACAAAAATATCAACTACATATAACACCACACTAGTTTGATTTGCCCCTCTGGTCCTGGAAGAATTTATACTCGTGTCGAGGAGAATAATATCTTGGCACAGAGTGAAGGTTTTGAGTGAGGAGGAGACAGTTGAGCAGAAACATGAAGGTTAAAATATGGCTTGTTCTGAATAGATAACTGATCAGCAGGGAAAGGTAAAGTCCAGTCAGAAGGTCATTTCAAGGGTACTGATGAATCGGCCACCTCAGGGTGATGGAGACACGAGAGCTAGAAGTGACTTTATAGAGTGGAACTTCCCCATCCCTATTTTAGGCCAGAATTTTGCTATATGGTTGGTGCTCATTGCCCCTGGCTCGTGGGCATCATTGTCAGACTTTCTAAAAGACCTCGTTATGAATGTCTTACCCATGGCAAGATCTCACTGCACGGTCTCCAGGATTCCGGTGTTTTACCATAGATAAACGCATGCAACTCTTTAAGCAAGTTATTTTCTTAAGGGTACATATATATTTAGATTTGGGTGAGATTGTTTTTTACAGTAATGCAAAAATAACTGTGAGCAGTGTTACTCCTGTTGTATGTGTGTGTTAGCTTAGGGATTGATGGAGAGGAGGTTAGAAATCAGGGAATGAATGGATGAGTTGCTTGTTAAGGGAAAAGAGGATATTCTTATGCAAATCTAGGCTCCGGATAAGGAGCAAGGCAGCCAGGCAAACAATGACTGTGGAGCCAGGAAGTCTGCAGCGAGTCTAGTCCTTCTCAGAAAGCTTGTCAGACCAGGCGCCTGAAGCTGCCTGGGGGGGACCCCTGGAAAGGGGAGTGTTCTCCTGGCTACTTTATGGAATTGGCAGCTGGCCAGCTTGTTGGAAATTCCCAAACCTCTCTACTAGAAAGTAAAAATTAAGGGTGGGGGGCTTAACAGGAAGAGGAAAGAATGACTTTAGTCTGTTTTTTCAGCTGACTTCAGCCTCTTCCTGGTTTTATTTTATAAAATTCTGATTGAACTATTGCTTCAGCCTTCTTGCTGCACCAGTCTGTGTATATAGCAAAGGAAAGAAAACTTTAGATGCCAGGTTAGTCTGTTTAATAGCTTTTAAATACCAGCATCATTTAAAAATTTTGATCATACAGCATTATAAATGTCTGTATCTTATGTTCTTGACAATGCAAGATTAGATATTTTTATTTTTATTTTTTAATTTTCTTAATCATAATTGATTGTACATATTTTGGGGGTTCAACGTTAACATATGTTGATCAAATCAATATTATTAGTGATATATTATTACAAATTGTACTTACTCTTTATGCCCCTTATCCAATCTCTCCCCACCCCCCTCTCGCTCCCTAGATATTTTTAATTTAATACAAAAATTCTGATGAATTATTCAAAAATATATTTTATCAAATGTTAGGATTATAAAATACTTGGATTCAAGGATGGTTGCAAAATAATGTTAATATTTTGCTATATCATGATGATAGCAAGTAAAATGAGAAAGGGGATGACTACAGTATCTATATTATTAAGATTAGCAATAGCAACTGACATCTATTATTAATTGAATGTTTAGTACTGAGATGCAAGGTACTAACTCATTTGGTTTAGTAATATTTGCCCCATTTTGTGGCTAAGGAAACAGATCTAGACAACACAAGTAACTTCCCCAAGTCACATAGCAAATAAATACTGGAGCTGATATTTGAAACCAAGCAAACTGACATCATATTTCACTCTTAAATTTCCTACCCAAGATATATGAAAAGTGCCTTTACCTAGGACACAAAACTGATGTCATTTTTTATGGAATCCATAGTTTAAAAGGGCAAATGTAGCAGTATATAGTGCAGAACTAGGGACAGGTCGTGTCTGTCTCACACCCCCCCCCCCCCCCCCCCCC